>NW_028118483.1:0-118375 GCF_965113295.1 Leuciscus leuciscus
GTCAGCATTGGTGCTGTTTCAGCACTCGTGCTGATATGCACGGCAAATGCAACCATTTTGCATTGACAGGTGAACAGCTGGGGGAAAACTCAAGTTCAGTTTGCGTCAGGGCGTCTGCATGGATGCAGGGTCAAAGGCCAAAGGCCTGGCACGCTACCTCACCTAACCAGCTAAACCTACCCACCACCTGCACAAAAAAACAGAAAACAAAACCAAAAAACACTGACCACTGGCGGGACCTACACAGACCCTACCCAAAATATACCAGGATAGACCACCCCTATATAAAATAACCCTAGATACAACAGCAATTTATAAAATAGACCCCTGTTAAAAAAAAACAAATCTAAAAAATAAAGTGCAGTACCGTGTCTACACACCTGGTGGCGCTAGAGGCGCACCAAACCACCACCAGTCGACTAGCCATACATCAATTACTATATAAACCAAGTTTCGTACAGATAAAACACACCGTTGCAGATATATGGACAGTTAAGATTCGGCCAATCAGATGCCCTTTATGCAAATGAGGGTGGTTACTAATGAGGGTGAAAGTCGTTTTTACCTCCCTACCTATATGCCATTTTAACCCTAACCTAACCATAGCCTCAAACTAACCCTAAACCCAAACTAACCATTAGTCCAAAGACTACTTTCAATATTTAACACAAAACAATAAAAAAATATGAACAAACAGTCGATCAAACTCATCTATCCATCTATCCATCTATCCATCTATCCATCTATCTATCCATCCATCCATCCATCACTCCATCACTCCATCACTCCATCCATCCATGTATAACACAGGCCTAAAAACATTCACTTTTTCAAACAAAAACTTTTTTTTTTTTAACAAAAAGTTGTTTAAACTCATGTATCTATATATTCATCTATTCATCTATCTATCTATTTATCTATCTATCCATCCATCCATCCATCCATCCATCACTCCATCCATCCATGTATAACACAGGCCTAAAAACATTCACTTTTTCAAACAAAAACATATTTTTTTTAACAAAAAGTGGTTTAAACTCATGTATCTATATATTCATCTATCTATCCATCCATCCATCCATCCATCCATCACTCCATCACTCCATCCATCAATGTAACACAGGCCTAAAAAACATTCACTTTTTCAAACAAAAACATTTTTTTTAACAAAAACATTTTTTTTAACAAAAAGTTGTTTCAACTCATGTACCTATCTATCCATCCATCCATCCATCCATCCATCCATCCATCCATCCATCCATCCATCCATCCATCACTCCATCCATCAATCTATCTATAGAAATAGACACTTACCTGTCAGCATTGGTGCTGTTTCAGCACTCGTGCTGATATGCACGGCAAATGCAACCATTTTGCATTGACAGGTGAACAGCTGGGGGAAAACTCAAGTTCAGTTTGCGTCAGGGCGTCTGCATGGATGCAGGGTCAAAGGCCAAAGGCCTGGCACGCTACCTCACCTAACCAGCTAAACCTACCCACCACCTGCACAAAAAAACAGAAAACAAAACCAAAAAACACTGACCACTGGCGGGACCTACACAGACCCTACCCAAAATATACCAGGATAGACCACCCCTATATAAAATAACCCTAGATACAACAGCAATTTATAAAATAGACCCCTGTTAAAAAAAAACAAATCTAAAAAATAAAGTGCAGTACCGTGTCTACACACCTGGTGGCGCTAGAGGCGCACCAAACCACCACCAGTCGACTAGCCATACATCAATTACTATATAAACCAAGTTTCGTACAGATAAAACACACCGTTGCAGATATATGGACAGTTAAGATTCGGCCAATCAGATGCCCTTTATGCAAATGAGGGTGGTTACTAATGAGGGTGAAAGTCGTTTTTACCTCCCTACCTATATGCCATTTTAACCCTAACCTAACCATAGCCTCAAACTAACCCTAAACCCAAACTAACCATTAGTCCAAAGACTACTTTCAATATTTAACACAAAACAATAAAAAAATATGAACAAACAGTCGATCAAACTCATCTATCCATCTATCCATCTATCCATCTATCCATCTATCTATCATCCATCCATCCATCCATCACTCCATCACTCCATCACTCCATCCATCCATGTATAACACAGGCCTAAAAACATTCACTTTTTCAAACAAAAACTTTTTTTTTTTTAACAAAAAGTTGTTTAAACTCATGTATCTATATATTCATCTATTCATCTATCTATCTATTTATCTATCTATCCATCCATCCATCCATCCATCCATCACTCCATCCATCCATGTATAACACAGGCCTAAAAACATTCACTTTTTCAAACAAAAACATATTTTTTTTAACAAAAAGTGGTTTAAACTCATGTATCTATATATTCATCTATTCATCTATCTATCCATCCATCCATCCATCCATCCATCACTCCATCACTCCATCCATCAATGTAACACAGGCCTAAAAAACATTCACTTTTTCAAACAAAAACATTTTTTTTAACAAAAACATTTTTTTTAACAAAAAGTTGTTTCAACTCATGTACCTATCTATCCATCCATCCATCCATCCATCCATCCATCCATCCATCCATCCATCCATCCATCCATCCATCCATCACTCCATCCATCAATCTATCTATAGAAATAGACACTTACCTGTCAGCATTGGTGCTGTTTCAGCACTCGTGCTGATATGCACGGCAAATGCAACCATTTTGCATTGACAGGTGAACAGCTGGGGGAAAACTCAAGTTCAGTTTGCGTCAGGGCGTCTGCATGGATGCAGGGTCAAAGGCCAAAGGCCTGGCACGCTACCTCACCTAACCAGCTAAACCTACCCACCACCTGCACAAAAAAACAGAAAACAAAACCAAAAAACACTGACCACTGGCGGGACCTACACAGACCCTACCCAAAATATACCAGGATAGACCACCCCTATATAAAATAACCCTAGATACAACAGCAATTTATAAAATAGACCCCTGTTAAAAAAAAACAAATCTAAAAAATAAAGTGCAGTACCGTGTCTACACACCTGGTGGCGCTAGAGGCGCACCAAACCACCACCAGTCGACTAGCCATACATCAATTACTATATAAACCAAGTTTCGTACAGATAAAACACACCGTTGCAGATATATGGACAGTTAAGATTCGGCCAATCAGATGCCCTTTATGCAAATGAGGGTGGTTACTAATGAGGGTGAAAGTCGTTTTTACCTCCCTACCTATATGCCATTTTAACCCTAACCTAACCATAGCCTCAAACTAACCCTAAACCCAAACTAACCATTAGTCCAAAGACTACTTTCAATATTTAACACAAAACAATAAAAAAATATGAACAAACAGTCGATCAAACTCATCTATCCATCTATCCATCTATCCATCTATCCATCTATCTATCCATCCATCCATCCATCACTCCATCACTCCATCACTCCATCCATCCATGTATAACACAGGCCTAAAAACATTCACTTTTTCAAACAAAAACTTTTTTTTTTTTAACAAAAAGTTGTTTAAACTCATGTATCTATATATTCATCTATTCATCTATCTATCTATTTATCTATCTATCCATCCATCCATCCATCCATCCATCCATCACTCCATCCATCCATGTATAACACAGGCCTAAAAACATTCACTTTTTCAAACAAAAACATATTTTTTTTAACAAAAAGTGGTTTAAACTCATGTATCTATATATTCATCTATTCATCTATCTATCCATCCATCCATCCATCCATCCATCACTCCATCACTCCATCCATCAATGTAACACAGGCCTAAAAAACATTCACTTTTTCAAACAAAAACATTTTTTTTAACAAAAACATTTTTTTTAACAAAAAGTTGTTTCAACTCATGTACCTATCTATCCATCCATCCATCCATCCATCCATCCATCCATCCATCCATCCATCCATCCATCCATCCATCCATCCATCACTCCATCCATCAATCTATCTATAGAAATAGACACTTACCTGTCAGCATTGGTGCTGTTTCAGCACTCGTGCTGATATGCACGGCAAATGCAACCATTTTGCATTGACAGGTGAACAGCTGGGGGAAAACTCAAGTTCAGTTTGCGTCAGGGCGTCTGCATGGATGCAGGGTCAAAGGCCAAAGGCCTGGCACGCTACCTCACCTAACCAGCTAAACCTACCCACCACCTGCACAAAAAAACAGAAAACAAAACCAAAAAACACTGACCACTGGCGGGACCTACACAGACCCTACCCAAAATATACCAGGATAGACCACCCCTATATAAAATAACCCTAGATACAACAGCAATTTATAAAATAGACCCCTGTTAAAAAAAAACAAATCTAAAAAATAAAGTGCAGTACCGTGTCTACACACCTGGTGGCGCTAGAGGCGCACCAAACCACCACCAGTCGACTAGCCATACATCAATTACTATATAAACCAAGTTTCGTACAGATAAAACACACCGTTGCAGATATATGGACAGTTAAGATTCGGCCAATCAGATGCCCTTTATGCAAATGAGGGTGGTTACTAATGAGGGTGAAAGTCGTTTTTACCTCCCTACCTATATGCCATTTTAACCCTAACCTAACCATAGCCTCAAACTAACCCTAAACCCAAACTAACCATTAGTCCAAAGACTACTTTCAATATTTAACACAAAACAATAAAAAAATATGAACAAACAGTCGATCAAACTCATCTATCCATCTATCCATCTATCCATCTATCCATCTATCTATCCATCCATCCATCCATCCATCACTCCATCACTCCATCACTCCATCCATCCATGTATAACACAGGCCTAAAAACATTCACTTTTTCAAACAAAAACTTTTTTTTTTTTAACAAAAAGTTGTTTAAACTCATGTATCTATATATTCATCTATTCATCTATCTATCTATCTATCCATCTATCCATCCATCCATCCATCCATCCATCACTCCATCCATCCATGTATAACACAGGCCTAAAAACATTCACTTTTTCAAACAAAAACATATTTTTTTTAACAAAAAGTGGTTTAAACTCATGTATCTATATATTCATCTATTCATCTATCTATCCATCCATCCATCCATCCATCCATCACTCCATCACTCCATCCATCAATGTAACACAGGCCTAAAAAACATTCACTTTTTCAAACAAAAACATTTTTTTTAACAAAAACATTTTTTTTAACAAAAAGTTGTTTCAACTCATGTACCTATCTATCCATCCATCCATCCATCCATCCATCCATCCATCCATCCATCCATCCATCCATCCATCCATCCATCCATCCATCACTCCATCCATCAATCTATCTATAGAAATAGACACTTACCTGTCAGCATTGGTGCTGTTTCAGCACTCGTGCTGATATGCACGGCAAATGCAACCATTTTGCATTGACAGGTGAACAGCTGGGGGAAAACTCAAGTTCAGTTTGCGTCAGGGCGTCTGCATGGATGCAGGGTCAAAGGCCAAAGGCCTGGCACGCTACCTCACCTAACCAGCTAAACCTACCCACCACCTGCACAAAAAAACAGAAAACAAAACCAAAAAACACTGACCACTGGCGGGACCTACACAGACCCTACCCAAAATATACCAGGATAGACCACCCCTATATAAAATAACCCTAGATACAACAGCAATTTATAAAATAGACCCCTGTTAAAAAAAAACAAATCTAAAAAATAAAGTGCAGTACCGTGTCTACACACCTGGTGGCGCTAGAGGCGCACCAAACCACCACCAGTCGACTAGCCATACATCAATTACTATATAAACCAAGTTTCGTACAGATAAAACACACCGTTGCAGATATATGGACAGTTAAGATTCGGCCAATCAGATGCCCTTTATGCAAATGAGGGTGGTTACTAATGAGGGTGAAAGTCGTTTTTACCTCCCTACCTATATGCCATTTTAACCCTAACCTAACCATAGCCCCAAACTAACCCTAAACCCAAACTAACCATTAGTCCAAAGACTACTTTCAATATTTAACACAAAACAATAAAAAAATATGAACAAACAGTCGATCAAACTCATCTATCCATCTATCCATCTATCCATCTATCCATCTATCTATCCATCCATCCATCCATCACTCCATCACTCCATCACTCCATCCATCCATGTATAACACAGGCCTAAAAACATTCACTTTTTCAAACAAAAACTTTTTTTTTTTTAACAAAAAGTTGTTTAAACTCATGTATCTATATATTCATCTATTCATCTATCTATCTATTTATCTATCTATCCATCCATCCATCCATCCATCCATCACTCCATCCATCCATGTATAACACAGGCCTAAAAACATTCACTTTTTCAAACAAAAACATATTTTTTTTAACAAAAAGTGGTTTAAACTCATGTATCTATATATTCATCTATTCATCTATCTATCCATCCATCCATCCATCCATCCATCACTCCATCACTCCATCCATCAATGTAACACAGGCCTAAAAAACATTCACTTTTTCAAACAAAAACATTTTTTTTAACAAAAACATTTTTTTTAACAAAAAGTTGTTTCAACTCATGTACCTATCTATCCATCCATCCATCCATCCATCCATCCATCCATCCATCCATCCATCCATCCATCCATCCATCCATCACTCCATCCATCAATCTATCTATAGAAATAGACACTTACCTGTCAGCATTGGTGCTGTTTCAGCACTCGTGCTGATATGCACGGCAAATGCAACCATTTTGCATTGACAGGTGAACAGCTGGGGGAAAACTCAAGTTCAGTTTGCGTCAGGGCGTCTGCATGGATGCAGGGTCAAAGGCCAAAGGCCTGGCACGCTACCTCACCTAACCAGCTAAACCTACCCACCACCTGCACAAAAAAACAGAAAACAAAACCAAAAAACACTGACCACTGGCGGGACCTACACAGACCCTACCCAAAATATACCAGGATAGACCACCCCTATATAAAATAACCCTAGATACAACAGCAATTTATAAAATAGACCCCTGTTAAAAAAAAACAAATCTAAAAAATAAAGTGCAGTACCGTGTCTACACACCTGGTGGCGCTAGAGGCGCACCAAACCACCACCAGTCGACTAGCCATACATCAATTACTATATAAACCAAGTTTCGTACAGATAAAACACACCGTTGCAGATATATGGACAGTTAAGATTCGGCCAATCAGATGCCCTTTATGCAAATGAGGGTGGTTACTAATGAGGGTGAAAGTCGTTTTTACCTCCCTACCTATATGCCATTTTAACCCTAACCTAACCATAGCCTCAAACTAACCCTAAACCCAAACTAACCATTAGTCCAAAGACTACTTTCAATATTTAACACAAAACAATAAAAAAATATGAACAAACAGTCGATCAAACTCATCTATCCATCTATCCATCTATCCATCTATCCATCTATCTATCCATCCATCCATCCATCACTCCATCACTCCATCACTCCATCCATCCATGTATAACACAGGCCTAAAAACATTCACTTTTTCAAACAAAAACTTTTTTTTTTTTAACAAAAAGTTGTTTAAACTCATGTATCTATATATTCATCTATTCATCTATCTATCTATTTATCTATCTATCCATCCATCCATCCATCCATCCATCACTCCATCCATCCATGTATAACACAGGCCTAAAAACATTCACTTTTTCAAACAAAAACATATTTTTTTTAACAAAAAGTGGTTTAAACTCATGTATCTATATATTCATCTATTCATCTATCTATCCATCCATCCATCCATCCATCCATCACTCCATCACTCCATCCATCAATGTAACACAGGCCTAAAAAACATTCACTTTTTCAAACAAAAACATTTTTTTTAACAAAAACATTTTTTTTAACAAAAAGTTGTTTCAACTCATGTACCTATCTATCCATCCATCCATCCATCCATCCATCCATCCATCCATCCATCCATCCATCCATCCATCACTCCATCCATCAATCTATCTATAGAAATAGACACTTACCTGTCAGCATTGGTGCTGTTTCAGCACTCGTGCTGATATGCACGGCAAATGCAACCATTTTGCATTGACAGGTGAACAGCTGGGGGAAAACTCAAGTTCAGTTTGCGTCAGGGCGTCTGCATGGATGCAGGGTCAAAGGCCAAAGGCCTGGCACGCTACCTCACCTAACCAGCTAAACCTACCCACCACCTGCACAAAAAAACAGAAAACAAAACCAAAAAACACTGACCACTGGCGGGACCTACACAGACCCTACCCAAAATATACCAGGATAGACCACCCCTATATAAAATAACCCTAGATACAACAGCAATTTATAAAATAGACCCCTGTTAAAAAAAAACAAATCTAAAAAATAAAGTGCAGTACCGTGTCTACACACCTGGTGGCGCTAGAGGCGCACCAAACCACCACCAGTCGACTAGCCATACATCAATTACTATATAAACCAAGTTTCGTACAGATAAAACACACCGTTGCAGATATATGGACAGTTAAGATTCGGCCAATCAGATGCCCTTTATGCAAATGAGGGTGGTTACTAATGAGGGTGAAAGTCGTTTTTACCTCCCTACCTATATGCCATTTTAACCCTAACCTAACCATAGCCTAACCTAACCATAGCCCCAAACTAACCCTAAACCCAAACTAACCATTAGTCCAAAGACTACTTTCAATATTTAACACAAAACAATAAAAAAATATGAACAAACAGTCGATCAAACTCATCTATCCATCTATCCATCTATCCATCTATCCATCTATCTATCCATCCATCCATCCATCCATCCATCACTCCATCACTCCATCCATCCATGTATAACACAGGCCTAAAAACATTCACTTTTTCAAACAAAAACTTTTTTTTTTTTAACAAAAAGTTGTTTAAACTCATGTATCTATATATTCATCTATTCATCTATCTATCTATTTATCTATCTATCCATCCATCCATCCATCCATCCATCACTCCATCCATCCATGTATAACACAGGCCTAAAAACATTCACTTTTTCAAACAAAAACATATTTTTTTTAACAAAAAGTGGTTTAAACTCATGTATCTATATATTCATCTATTCATCTATCTATCCATCCATCCATCCATCCATCCATCACTCCATCACTCCATCCATCAATGTAACACAGGCCTAAAAAACATTCACTTTTTCAAACAAAAACATTTTTTTTAACAAAAACATTTTTTTTAACAAAAAGTTGTTTCAACTCATGTACCTATCTATCCATCCATCCATCCATCCATCCATCCATCCATCCATCCATCCATCCATCCATCACTCCATCCATCAATCTATCTATAGAAATAGACACTTACCTGTCAGCATTGGTGCTGTTTCAGCACTCGTGCTGATATGCACGGCAAATGCAACCATTTTGCATTGACAGGTGAACAGCTGGGGGAAAACTCAAGTTCAGTTTGCGTCAGGGCGTCTGCATGGATGCAGGGTCAAAGGCCAAAGGCCTGGCACGCTACCTCACCTAACCAGCTAAACCTACCCACCACCTGCACAAAAAAACAGAAAACAAAACCAAAAAACACTGACCACTGGCGGGACCTACACAGACCCTACCCAAAATATACCAGGATAGACCACCCCTATATAAAATAACCCTAGATACAACAGCAATTTATAAAATAGACCCCTGTTAAAAAAAAACAAATCTAAAAAATAAAGTGCAGTACCGTGTCTACACACCTGGTGGCGCTAGAGGCGCACCAAACCACCACCAGTCGACTAGCCATACATCAATTACTATATAAACCAAGTTTCGTACAGATAAAACACACCGTTGCAGATATATGGACAGTTAAGATTCGGCCAATCAGATGCCCTTTATGCAAATGAGGGTGGTTACTAATGAGGGTGAAAGTCGTTTTTACCTCCCTACCTATATGCCATTTTAACCCTAACCTAACCATAGCCTCAAACTAACCCTAAACCCAAACTAACCATTAGTCCAAAGACTACTTTCAATATTTAACACAAAACAATAAAAAAATATGAACAAACAGTCGATCAAACTCATCTATCCATCTATCCATCTATCCATCTATCCATCTATCTATCCATCCATCCATCCATCACTCCATCACTCCATCACTCCATCCATCCATGTATAACACAGGCCTAAAAACATTCACTTTTTCAAACAAAAACTTTTTTTTTTTTAACAAAAAGTTGTTTAAACTCATGTATCTATATATTCATCTATTCATCTATCTATCTATTTATCTATCTATCCATCCATCCATCCATCCATCCATCCATCACTCCATCCATCCATGTATAACACAGGCCTAAAAACATTCACTTTTTCAAACAAAAACATATTTTTTTTAACAAAAAGTGGTTTAAACTCATGTATCTATATATTCATCTATTCATCTATCTATCCATCCATCCATCCATCCATCCATCACTCCATCACTCCATCCATCAATGTAACACAGGCCTAAAAAACATTCACTTTTTCAAACAAAAACATTTTTTTTAACAAAAACATTTTTTTTAACAAAAAGTTGTTTCAACTCATGTACCTATCTATCCATCCATCCATCCATCCATCCATCCATCCATCCATCCATCCATCCATCCATCCATCCATCAATCTATCTATAGAAATAGACACTTACCTGTCAGCATTGGTGCTGTTTCAGCACTCGTGCTGATATGCACGGCAAATGCAACCATTTTGCATTGACAGGTGAACAGCTGGGGGAAAACTCAAGTTCAGTTTGCGTCAGGGCGTCTGCATGGATGCAGGGTCAAAGGCCAAAGGCCTGGCACGCTACCTCACCTAACCAGCTAAACCTACCCACCACCTGCACAAAAAAACAGAAAACAAAACCAAAAAACACTGACCACTGGCGGGACCTACACAGACCCTACCCAAAATATACCAGGATAGACCACCCCTATATAAAATAACCCTAGATACAACAGCAATTTATAAAATAGACCCCTGTTAAAAAAAAACAAATCTAAAAAATAAAGTGCAGTACCGTGTCTACACACCTGGTGGCGCTAGAGGCGCACCAAACCACCACCAGTCGACTAGCCATACATCAATTACTATATAAACCAAGTTTCGTACAGATAAAACACACCGTTGCAGATATATGGACAGTTAAGATTCGGCCAATCAGATGCCCTTTATGCAAATGAGGGTGGTTACTAATGAGGGTGAAAGTCGTTTTTACCTCCCTACCTAACCCTAACACTCTAACCCTAACCCTAACCCTAACCCAAAAAACACTGACCACTGGCGGGACCTACACAGACCCTACCCAAAATATACCAGGATAGACCACCCCTATATAAAATAACCCTAGATACAACAGCAATTTATAAAATAGACCCCTGTTAAAAAAAAACAAATCTAAAAAATAAAGTGCAGTACCGTGTCTACACACCTGGTGGCGCTAGAGGCGCACCAAACCACCACCAGTCGACTAGCCATACATCAATTACTATATAAACCAAGTTTCGTACAGATAAAACACACCGTTGCAGATATATGGACAGTTAAGATTCGGCCAATCAGATGCCCTTTATGCAAATGAGGGTGGTTACTAATGAGGGTGAAAGTCGTTTTTACCTCCCTACCTATATGCCATTTTAACCCTAACCTAACCATAGCCCCAAACTAACCCTAAACCCAAACTAACCATTAGTCCAAAGACTACTTTCAATATTTAACACAAAACAATAAAAAAATATGAACAAACAGTCGATCAAACTCATCTATCCATCTATCCATCTATCCATCTATCCATCTATCCATCTATCTATCCATCCATCCATCCATCACTCCATCACTCCATCACTCCATCCATCCATGTATAACACAGGCCTAAAAACATTCACTTTTTCAAACAAAAACTTTTTTTTTTTTAACAAAAAGTTGTTTAAACTCATGTATCTATATATTCATCTATTCATCTATCTATCTATTTATCTATCTATCCATCCATCCATCCATCCATCCATCCATCACTCCATCACTCCATCCATCCATGTATAACACAGGCCTAAAAACATTCACTTTTTCAAACAAAAACATATTTTTTTTAACAAAAAGTGGTTTAAACTCATGTATCTATATATTCATCTATTCATCTATCTATCCATCCATCCATCCATCCATCCATCACTCCATCACTCCATCCATCAATGTAACACAGGCCTAAAAAACATTCACTTTTTCAAACAAAAACATTTTTTTTAACAAAAACATTTTTTTTAACAAAAAGTTGTTTCAACTCATGTACCTATCTATCCATCCATCCATCCATCCATCCATCCATCCATCCATCCATCACTCCATCCATCAATCTATCTATAGAAATAGACACTTACCTGTCAGCATTGGTGCTGTTTCAGCACTCGTGCTGATATGCACGGCAAATGCAACCATTTTGCATTGACAGGTGAACAGCTGGGGGAAAACTCAAGTTCAGTTTGCGTCAGGGCGTCTGCATGGATGCAGGGTCAAAGGCCAAAGGCCTGGCACGCTACCTCACCTAACCAGCTAAACCTACCCACCACCTGCACAAAAAAACAGAAAACAAAACCAAAAAACACTGACCACTGGCGGGACCTACACAGACCCTACCCAAAATATACCAGGATAGACCACCCCTATATAAAATAACCCTAGATACAACAGCAATTTATAAAATAGACCCCTGTTAAAAAAAAACAAATCTAAAAAATAAAGTGCAGTACCGTGTCTACACACCTGGTGGCGCTAGAGGCGCACCAAACCACCACCAGTCGACTAGCCATACATCAATTACTATATAAACCAAGTTTCGTACAGATAAAACACACCGTTGCAGATATATGGACAGTTAAGATTCGGCCAATCAGATGCCCTTTATGCAAATGAGGGTGGTTACTAATGAGGGTGAAAGTCGTTTTTACCTCCCTACCTATATGCCATTTTAACCCTAACCTAACCATAGCCTAACCTAACCATAGCCCCAAACTAACCCTAAACCCAAACTAACCATTAGTCCAAAGACTACTTTCAATATTTAACACAAAACAATAAAAAAATATGAACAAACAGTCGATCAAACTCATCTATCCATCTATCCATCTATCCATCTATCCATCTATCTATCCATCCATCCATCCATCCATCCATCACTCCATCACTCCATCCATCCATGTATAACACAGGCCTAAAAACATTCACTTTTTCAAACAAAAACTTTTTTTTTTTTAACAAAAAGTTGTTTAAACTCATGTATCTATATATTCATCTATTCATCTATCTATCTATTTATCTATCTATCCATCCATCCATCCATCCATCCATCACTCCATCCATCCATGTATAACACAGGCCTAAAAACATTCACTTTTTCAAACAAAAACATATTTTTTTTAACAAAAAGTGGTTTAAACTCATGTATCTATATATTCATCTATTCATCTATCTATCCATCCATCCATCCATCCATCCATCACTCCATCACTCCATCCATCAATGTAACACAGGCCTAAAAAACATTCACTTTTTCAAACAAAAACATTTTTTTTAACAAAAACATTTTTTTTAACAAAAAGTTGTTTCAACTCATGTACCTATCTATCCATCCATCCATCCATCCATCCATCCATCCATCCATCCATCCATCCATCCATCCATCCATCAATCTATCTATAGAAATAGACACTTACCTGTCAGCATTGGTGCTGTTTCAGCACTCGTGCTGATATGCACGGCAAATGCAACCATTTTGCATTGACAGGTGAACAGCTGGGGGAAAACTCAAGTTCAGTTTGCGTCAGGGCGTCTGCATGGATGCAGGGTCAAAGGCCAAAGGCCTGGCACGCTACCTCACCTAACCAGCTAAACCTACCCACCACCTGCACAAAAAAACAGAAAACAAAACCAAAAAACACTGACCACTGGCGGGACCTACACAGACCCTACCCAAAATATACCAGGATAGACCACCCCTATATAAAATAACCCTAGATACAACAGCAATTTATAAAATAGACCCCTGTTAAAAAAAAACAAATCTAAAAAATAAAGTGCAGTACCGTGTCTACACACCTGGTGGCGCTAGAGGCGCACCAAACCACCACCAGTCGACTAGCCATACATCAATTACTATATAAACCAAGTTTCGTACAGATAAAACACACCGTTGCAGATATATGGACAGTTAAGATTCGGCCAATCAGATGCCCTTTATGCAAATGAGGGTGGTTACTAATGAGGGTGAAAGTCGTTTTTACCTCCCTACCTATATGCCATTTTAACCCTAACCTAACCATAGCCTCAAACTAACCCTAAACCCAAACTAACCATTAGTCCAAAGACTACTTTCAATATTTAACACAAAACAATAAAAAAATATGAACAAACAGTCGATCAAACTCATCTATCCATCTATCCATCTATCCATCTATCCATCTATCTATCCATCCATCCATCCATCACTCCATCACTCCATCACTCCATCCATCCATGTATAACACAGGCCTAAAAACATTCACTTTTTCAAACAAAAACTTTTTTTTTTTTAACAAAAAGTTGTTTAAACTCATGTATCTATATATTCATCTATTCATCTATCTATCTATTTATCTATCTATCCATCCATCCATCCATCCATCCATCCATCACTCCATCCATCCATGTATAACACAGGCCTAAAAACATTCACTTTTTCAAACAAAAACATATTTTTTTTAACAAAAAGTGGTTTAAACTCATGTATCTATATATTCATCTATTCATCTATCTATCCATCCATCCATCCATCCATCCATCACTCCATCACTCCATCCATCAATGTAACACAGGCCTAAAAAACATTCACTTTTTCAAACAAAAACATTTTTTTTAACAAAAACATTTTTTTTAACAAAAAGTTGTTTCAACTCATGTACCTATCTATCCATCCATCCATCCATCCATCCATCCATCCATCCATCCATCCATCCATCCATCCATCCATCCATCACTCCATCCATCAATCTATCTATAGAAATAGACACTTACCTGTCAGCATTGGTGCTGTTTCAGCACTCGTGCTGATATGCACGGCAAATGCAACCATTTTGCATTGACAGGTGAACAGCTGGGGGAAAACTCAAGTTCAGTTTGCGTCAGGGCGTCTGCATGGATGCAGGGTCAAAGGCCAAAGGCCTGGCACGCTACCTCACCTAACCAGCTAAACCTACCCACCACCTGCACAAAAAAACAGAAAACAAAACCAAAAAACACTGACCACTGGCGGGACCTACACAGACCCTACCCAAAATATACCAGGATAGACCACCCCTATATAAAATAACCCTAGATACAACAGCAATTTATAAAATAGACCCCTGTTAAAAAAAAACAAATCTAAAAAATAAAGTGCAGTACCGTGTCTACACACCTGGTGGCGCTAGAGGCGCACCAAACCACCACCAGTCGACTAGCCATACATCAATTACTATATAAACCAAGTTTCGTACAGATAAAACACACCGTTGCAGATATATGGACAGTTAAGATTCGGCCAATCAGATGCCCTTTATGCAAATGAGGGTGGTTACTAATGAGGGTGAAAGTCGTTTTTACCTCCCTACCTATATGCCATTTTAACCCTAACCTAACCATAGCCCCAAACTAACCCTAAACCCAAACTAACCATTAGTCCAAAGACTACTTTCAATATTTAACACAAAACAATAAAAAAATATGAACAAACAGTCGATCAAACTCATCTATCCATCTATCCATCTATCCATCTATCCATCTATCTATCCATCCATCCATCCATCACTCCATCACTCCATCACTCCATCCATCCATGTATAACACAGGCCTAAAAACATTCACTTTTTCAAACAAAAACTTTTTTTTTTTTAACAAAAAGTTGTTTAAACTCATGTATCTATATATTCATCTATTCATCTATCTATCTATTTATCTATCTATCCATCCATCCATCCATCCATCCATCCATCACTCCATCCATCCATGTATAACACAGGCCTAAAAACATTCACTTTTTCAAACAAAAACATATTTTTTTTAACAAAAAGTGGTTTAAACTCATGTATCTATATATTCATCTATTCATCTATCTATCCATCCATCCATCCATCCATCCATCACTCCATCACTCCATCCATCAATGTAACACAGGCCTAAAAAACATTCACTTTTTCAAACAAAAACATTTTTTTTAACAAAAACATTTTTTTTAACAAAAAGTTGTTTCAACTCATGTACCTATCTATCCATCCATCCATCCATCCATCCATCCATCCATCCATCCATCCATCCATCCATCCATCCATCAATCTATCTATAGAAATAGACACTTACCTGTCAGCATTGGTGCTGTTTCAGCACTCGTGCTGATATGCACGGCAAATGCAACCATTTTGCATTGACAGGTGAACAGCTGGGGGAAAACTCAAGTTCAGTTTGCGTCAGGGCGTCTGCATGGATGCAGGGTCAAAGGCCAAAGGCCTGGCACGCTACCTCACCTAACCAGCTAAACCTACCCACCACCTGCACAAAAAAACAGAAAACAAAACCAAAAAACACTGACCACTGGCGGGACCTACACAGACCCTACCCAAAATATACCAGGATAGACCACCCCTATATAAAATAACCCTAGATACAACAGCAATTTATAAAATAGACCCCTGTTAAAAAAAAACAAATCTAAAAAATAAAGTGCAGTACCGTGTCTACACACCTGGTGGCGCTAGAGGCGCACCAAACCACCACCAGTCGACTAGCCATACATCAATTACTATATAAACCAAGTTTCGTACAGATAAAACACACCGTTGCAGATATATGGACAGTTAAGATTCGGCCAATCAGATGCCCTTTATGCAAATGAGGGTGGTTACTAATGAGGGTGAAAGTCGTTTTTACCTCCCTACCTAACCCTAACACTCTAACCCTAACCCTAACCCTAACCCAAAAAACACTGACCACTGGCGGGACCTACACAGACCCTACCCAAAATATACCAGGATAGACCACCCCTATATAAAATAACCCTAGATACAACAGCAATTTATAAAATAGACCCCTGTTAAAAAAAAACAAATCTAAAAAATAAAGTGCAGTACCGTGTCTACACACCTGGTGGCGCTAGAGGCGCACCAAACCACCACCAGTCGACTAGCCATACATCAATTACTATATAAACCAAGTTTCGTACAGATAAAACACACCGTTGCAGATATATGGACAGTTAAGATTCGGCCAATCAGATGCCCTTTATGCAAATGAGGGTGGTTACTAATGAGGGTGAAAGTCGTTTTTACCTCCCTACCTATATGCCATTTTAACCCTAACCTAACCATAGCCCCAAACTAACCCTAAACCCAAACTAACCATTAGTCCAAAGACTACTTTCAATATTTAACACAAAACAATAAAAAAATATGAACAAACAGTCGATCAAACTCATCTATCCATCTATCCATCTATCCATCTATCCATCTATCCATCTATCTATCCATCCATCCATCCATCACTCCATCACTCCATCACTCCATCCATCCATGTATAACACAGGCCTAAAAACATTCACTTTTTCAAACAAAAACTTTTTTTTTTTTAACAAAAAGTTGTTTAAACTCATGTATCTATATATTCATCTATTCATCTATCTATCTATTTATCTATCTATCCATCCATCCATCCATCCATCCATCCATCACTCCATCACTCCATCCATCCATGTATAACACAGGCCTAAAAACATTCACTTTTTCAAACAAAAACATATTTTTTTTAACAAAAAGTGGTTTAAACTCATGTATCTATATATTCATCTATTCATCTATCTATCCATCCATCCATCCATCCATCCATCACTCCATCACTCCATCCATCAATGTAACACAGGCCTAAAAAACATTCACTTTTTCAAACAAAAACATTTTTTTTAACAAAAACATTTTTTTTAACAAAAAGTTGTTTCAACTCATGTACCTATCTATCCATCCATCCATCCATCCATCCATCCATCCATCCATCCATCACTCCATCCATCAATCTATCTATAGAAATAGACACTTACCTGTCAGCATTGGTGCTGTTTCAGCACTCGTGCTGATATGCACGGCAAATGCAACCATTTTGCATTGACAGGTGAACAGCTGGGGGAAAACTCAAGTTCAGTTTGCGTCAGGGCGTCTGCATGGATGCAGGGTCAAAGGCCAAAGGCCTGGCACGCTACCTCACCTAACCAGCTAAACCTACCCACCACCTGCACAAAAAAACAGAAAACAAAACCAAAAAACACTGACCACTGGCGGGACCTACACAGACCCTACCCAAAATATACCAGGATAGACCACCCCTATATAAAATAACCCTAGATACAACAGCAATTTATAAAATAGACCCCTGTTAAAAAAAAACAAATCTAAAAAATAAAGTGCAGTACCGTGTCTACACACCTGGTGGCGCTAGAGGCGCACCAAACCACCACCAGTCGACTAGCCATACATCAATTACTATATAAACCAAGTTTCGTACAGATAAAACACACCGTTGCAGATATATGGACAGTTAAGATTCGGCCAATCAGATGCCCTTTATGCAAATGAGGGTGGTTACTAATGAGGGTGAAAGTCGTTTTTACCTCCCTACCTATATGCCATTTTAACCCTAACCTAACCATAGCCTAACCTAACCATAGCCCCAAACTAACCCTAAACCCAAACTAACCATTAGTCCAAAGACTACTTTCAATATTTAACACAAAACAATAAAAAAATATGAACAAACAGTCGATCAAACTCATCTATCCATCTATCCATCTATCCATCTATCCATCTATCTATCCATCCATCCATCCATCCATCCATCACTCCATCACTCCATCCATCCATGTATAACACAGGCCTAAAAACATTCACTTTTTCAAACAAAAACTTTTTTTTTTTTAACAAAAAGTTGTTTAAACTCATGTATCTATATATTCATCTATTCATCTATCTATCTATTTATCTATCTATCCATCCATCCATCCATCCATCCATCACTCCATCCATCCATGTATAACACAGGCCTAAAAACATTCACTTTTTCAAACAAAAACATATTTTTTTTAACAAAAAGTGGTTTAAACTCATGTATCTATATATTCATCTATTCATCTATCTATCCATCCATCCATCCATCCATCCATCACTCCATCACTCCATCCATCAATGTAACACAGGCCTAAAAAACATTCACTTTTTCAAACAAAAACATTTTTTTTAACAAAAACATTTTTTTTAACAAAAAGTTGTTTCAACTCATGTACCTATCTATCCATCCATCCATCCATCCATCCATCCATCCATCCATCCATCCATCCATCCATCCATCCATCAATCTATCTATAGAAATAGACACTTACCTGTCAGCATTGGTGCTGTTTCAGCACTCGTGCTGATATGCACGGCAAATGCAACCATTTTGCATTGACAGGTGAACAGCTGGGGGAAAACTCAAGTTCAGTTTGCGTCAGGGCGTCTGCATGGATGCAGGGTCAAAGGCCAAAGGCCTGGCACGCTACCTCACCTAACCAGCTAAACCTACCCACCACCTGCACAAAAAAACAGAAAACAAAACCAAAAAACACTGACCACTGGCGGGACCTACACAGACCCTACCCAAAATATACCAGGATAGACCACCCCTATATAAAATAACCCTAGATACAACAGCAATTTATAAAATAGACCCCTGTTAAAAAAAAACAAATCTAAAAAATAAAGTGCAGTACCGTGTCTACACACCTGGTGGCGCTAGAGGCGCACCAAACCACCACCAGTCGACTAGCCATACATCAATTACTATATAAACCAAGTTTCGTACAGATAAAACACACCGTTGCAGATATATGGACAGTTAAGATTCGGCCAATCAGATGCCCTTTATGCAAATGAGGGTGGTTACTAATGAGGGTGAAAGTCGTTTTTACCTCCCTACCTATATGCCATTTTAACCCTAACCTAACCATAGCCTCAAACTAACCCTAAACCCAAACTAACCATTAGTCCAAAGACTACTTTCAATATTTAACACAAAACAATAAAAAAATATGAACAAACAGTCGATCAAACTCATCTATCCATCTATCCATCTATCCATCTATCCATCTATCTATCCATCCATCCATCCATCACTCCATCACTCCATCACTCCATCCATCCATGTATAACACAGGCCTAAAAACATTCACTTTTTCAAACAAAAACTTTTTTTTTTTTAACAAAAAGTTGTTTAAACTCATGTATCTATATATTCATCTATTCATCTATCTATCTATTTATCTATCTATCCATCCATCCATCCATCCATCCATCCATCACTCCATCCATCCATGTATAACACAGGCCTAAAAACATTCACTTTTTCAAACAAAAACATATTTTTTTTAACAAAAAGTGGTTTAAACTCATGTATCTATATATTCATCTATTCATCTATCTATCCATCCATCCATCCATCCATCCATCACTCCATCACTCCATCCATCAATGTAACACAGGCCTAAAAAACATTCACTTTTTCAAACAAAAACATTTTTTTTAACAAAAACATTTTTTTTAACAAAAAGTTGTTTCAACTCATGTACCTATCTATCCATCCATCCATCCATCCATCCATCCATCCATCCATCCATCCATCCATCCATCCATCCATCCATCACTCCATCCATCAATCTATCTATAGAAATAGACACTTACCTGTCAGCATTGGTGCTGTTTCAGCACTCGTGCTGATATGCACGGCAAATGCAACCATTTTGCATTGACAGGTGAACAGCTGGGGGAAAACTCAAGTTCAGTTTGCGTCAGGGCGTCTGCATGGATGCAGGGTCAAAGGCCAAAGGCCTGGCACGCTACCTCACCTAACCAGCTAAACCTACCCACCACCTGCACAAAAAAACAGAAAACAAAACCAAAAAACACTGACCACTGGCGGGACCTACACAGACCCTACCCAAAATATACCAGGATAGACCACCCCTATATAAAATAACCCTAGATACAACAGCAATTTATAAAATAGACCCCTGTTAAAAAAAAACAAATCTAAAAAATAAAGTGCAGTACCGTGTCTACACACCTGGTGGCGCTAGAGGCGCACCAAACCACCACCAGTCGACTAGCCATACATCAATTACTATATAAACCAAGTTTCGTACAGATAAAACACACCGTTGCAGATATATGGACAGTTAAGATTCGGCCAATCAGATGCCCTTTATGCAAATGAGGGTGGTTACTAATGAGGGTGAAAGTCGTTTTTACCTCCCTACCTATATGCCATTTTAACCCTAACCTAACCATAGCCCCAAACTAACCCTAAACCCAAACTAACCATTAGTCCAAAGACTACTTTCAATATTTAACACAAAACAATAAAAAAATATGAACAAACAGTCGATCAAACTCATCTATCCATCTATCCATCTATCCATCTATCCATCTATCTATCCATCCATCCATCCATCACTCCATCACTCCATCACTCCATCCATCCATGTATAACACAGGCCTAAAAACATTCACTTTTTCAAACAAAAACTTTTTTTTTTTTAACAAAAAGTTGTTTAAACTCATGTATCTATATATTCATCTATTCATCTATCTATCTATTTATCTATCTATCCATCCATCCATCCATCCATCCATCCATCACTCCATCCATCCATGTATAACACAGGCCTAAAAACATTCACTTTTTCAAACAAAAACATATTTTTTTTAACAAAAAGTGGTTTAAACTCATGTATCTATATATTCATCTATTCATCTATCTATCCATCCATCCATCCATCCATCCATCACTCCATCACTCCATCCATCAATGTAACACAGGCCTAAAAAACATTCACTTTTTCAAACAAAAACATTTTTTTTAACAAAAACATTTTTTTTAACAAAAAGTTGTTTCAACTCATGTACCTATCTATCCATCCATCCATCCATCCATCCATCCATCCATCCATCCATCCATCCATCCATCCATCCATCAATCTATCTATAGAAATAGACACTTACCTGTCAGCATTGGTGCTGTTTCAGCACTCGTGCTGATATGCACGGCAAATGCAACCATTTTGCATTGACAGGTGAACAGCTGGGGGAAAACTCAAGTTCAGTTTGCGTCAGGGCGTCTGCATGGATGCAGGGTCAAAGGCCAAAGGCCTGGCACGCTACCTCACCTAACCAGCTAAACCTACCCACCACCTGCACAAAAAAACAGAAAACAAAACCAAAAAACACTGACCACTGGCGGGACCTACACAGACCCTACCCAAAATATACCAGGATAGACCACCCCTATATAAAATAACCCTAGATACAACAGCAATTTATAAAATAGACCCCTGTTAAAAAAAAACAAATCTAAAAAATAAAGTGCAGTACCGTGTCTACACACCTGGTGGCGCTAGAGGCGCACCAAACCACCACCAGTCGACTAGCCATACATCAATTACTATATAAACCAAGTTTCGTACAGATAAAACACACCGTTGCAGATATATGGACAGTTAAGATTCGGCCAATCAGATGCCCTTTATGCAAATGAGGGTGGTTACTAATGAGGGTGAAAGTCGTTTTTACCTCCCTACCTAACCCTAACACTCTAACCCTAACCCTAACCCTAACCCAAAAAACACTGACCACTGGCGGGACCTACACAGACCCTACCCAAAATATACCAGGATAGACCACCCCTATATAAAATAACCCTAGATACAACAGCAATTTATAAAATAGACCCCTGTTAAAAAAAAACAAATCTAAAAAATAAAGTGCAGTACCGTGTCTACACACCTGGTGGCGCTAGAGGCGCACCAAACCACCACCAGTCGACTAGCCATACATCAATTACTATATAAACCAAGTTTCGTACAGATAAAACACACCGTTGCAGATATATGGACAGTTAAGATTCGGCCAATCAGATGCCCTTTATGCAAATGAGGGTGGTTACTAATGAGGGTGAAAGTCGTTTTTACCTCCCTACCTATATGCCATTTTAACCCTAACCTAACCATAGCCCCAAACTAACCCTAAACCCAAACTAACCATTAGTCCAAAGACTACTTTCAATATTTAACACAAAACAATAAAAAAATATGAACAAACAGTCGATCAAACTCATCTATCCATCTATCCATCTATCCATCTATCCATCTATCCATCTATCTATCCATCCATCCATCCATCACTCCATCACTCCATCACTCCATCCATCCATGTATAACACAGGCCTAAAAACATTCACTTTTTCAAACAAAAACTTTTTTTTTTTTAACAAAAAGTTGTTTAAACTCATGTATCTATATATTCATCTATTCATCTATCTATCTATTTATCTATCTATCCATCCATCCATCCATCCATCCATCCATCACTCCATCACTCCATCCATCCATGTATAACACAGGCCTAAAAACATTCACTTTTTCAAACAAAAACATATTTTTTTTAACAAAAAGTGGTTTAAACTCATGTATCTATATATTCATCTATTCATCTATCTATCCATCCATCCATCCATCCATCCATCACTCCATCACTCCATCCATCAATGTAACACAGGCCTAAAAAACATTCACTTTTTCAAACAAAAACATTTTTTTTAACAAAAACATTTTTTTTAACAAAAAGTTGTTTCAACTCATGTACCTATCTATCCATCCATCCATCCATCCATCCATCCATCCATCCATCCATCACTCCATCCATCAATCTATCTATAGAAATAGACACTTACCTGTCAGCATTGGTGCTGTTTCAGCACTCGTGCTGATATGCACGGCAAATGCAACCATTTTGCATTGACAGGTGAACAGCTGGGGGAAAACTCAAGTTCAGTTTGCGTCAGGGCGTCTGCATGGATGCAGGGTCAAAGGCCAAAGGCCTGGCACGCTACCTCACCTAACCAGCTAAACCTACCCACCACCTGCACAAAAAAACAGAAAACAAAACCAAAAAACACTGACCACTGGCGGGACCTACACAGACCCTACCCAAAATATACCAGGATAGACCACCCCTATATAAAATAACCCTAGATACAACAGCAATTTATAAAATAGACCCCTGTTAAAAAAAAACAAATCTAAAAAATAAAGTGCAGTACCGTGTCTACACACCTGGTGGCGCTAGAGGCGCACCAAACCACCACCAGTCGACTAGCCATACATCAATTACTATATAAACCAAGTTTCGTACAGATAAAACACACCGTTGCAGATATATGGACAGTTAAGATTCGGCCAATCAGATGCCCTTTATGCAAATGAGGGTGGTTACTAATGAGGGTGAAAGTCGTTTTTACCTCCCTACCTATATGCCATTTTAACCCTAACCTAACCATAGCCTAACCTAACCATAGCCCCAAACTAACCCTAAACCCAAACTAACCATTAGTCCAAAGACTACTTTCAATATTTAACACAAAACAATAAAAAAATATGAACAAACAGTCGATCAAACTCATCTATCCATCTATCCATCTATCCATCTATCCATCTATCTATCCATCCATCCATCCATCCATCCATCACTCCATCACTCCATCCATCCATGTATAACACAGGCCTAAAAACATTCACTTTTTCAAACAAAAACTTTTTTTTTTTTAACAAAAAGTTGTTTAAACTCATGTATCTATATATTCATCTATTCATCTATCTATCTATTTATCTATCTATCCATCCATCCATCCATCCATCCATCACTCCATCCATCCATGTATAACACAGGCCTAAAAACATTCACTCAAACAAAAACATATTTTTTTTAACAAAAAGTGGTTTAAACTCATGTATCTATATATTCATCTATTCATCTATCTATCCATCCATCCATCCATCCATCCATCACTCCATCACTCCATCCATCAATGTAACACAGGCCTAAAAAACATTCACTTTTTCAAACAAAAACATTTTTTTTAACAAAAACATTTTTTTTAACAAAAAGTTGTTTCAACTCATGTACCATCATCATCATCCATCCATCCATCCATCCATCCATCCATCCATCCATCCATCCATCCATCCATCCATCCATCAATCTATCTATAGAAATAGACACTTACCTGTCAGCATTGGTGCTGTTTCAGCACTCGTGCTGATATGCACGGCAAATGCAACCATTTTGCATTGACAGGTGAACAGCTGGGGGAAAACTCAAGTTCAGTTTGCGTCAGGGCGTCTGCATGGATGCAGGGTCAAAGGCCAAAGGCCTGGCACGCTACCTCACCTAACCAGCTAAACCTACCCACCACCTGCACAAAAAAACAGAAAACAAAACCAAAAAACACTGACCACTGGCGGGACCTACACAGACCCTACCCAAAATATACCAGGATAGACCACCCCTATATAAAATAACCCTAGATACAACAGCAATTTATAAAATAGACCCCTGTTAAAAAAAAACAAATCTAAAAAATAAAGTGCAGTACCGTGTCTACACACCTGGTGGCGCTAGAGGCGCACCAAACCACCACCAGTCGACTAGCCATACATCAATTACTATATAAACCAAGTTTCGTACAGATAAAACACACCGTTGCAGATATATGGACAGTTAAGATTCGGCCAATCAGATGCCCTTTATGCAAATGAGGGTGGTTACTAATGAGGGTGAAAGTCGTTTTTACCTCCCTACCTATATGCCATTTTAACCCTAACCTAACCATAGCCTCAAACTAACCCTAAACCCAAACTAACCATTAGTCCAAAGACTACTTTCAATATTTAACACAAAACAATAAAAAAATATGAACAAACAGTCGATCAAACTCATCTATCCATCTATCCATCTATCCATCTATCCATCTATCTATCCATCCATCCATCCATCACTCCATCACTCCATCACTCCATCCATCCATGTATAACACAGGCCTAAAAACATTCACTTTTTCAAACAAAAACTTTTTTTTTTTTAACAAAAAGTTGTTTAAACTCATGTATCTATATATTCATCTATTCATCTATCTATCTATTTATCTATCTATCCATCCATCCATCCATCCATCCATCCATCACTCCATCCATCCATGTATAACACAGGCCTAAAAACATTCACTTTTTCAAACAAAAACATATTTTTTTTAACAAAAAGTGGTTTAAACTCATGTATCTATATATTCATCTATTCATCTATCTATCCATCCATCCATCCATCCATCCATCACTCCATCACTCCATCCATCAATGTAACACAGGCCTAAAAAACATTCACTTTTTCAAACAAAAACATTTTTTTTAACAAAAACATTTTTTTTAACAAAAAGTTGTTTCAACTCATGTACCTATCTATCCATCCATCCATCCATCCATCCATCCATCCATCCATCCATCCATCCATCCATCCATCCATCCATCACTCCATCCATCAATCTATCTATAGAAATAGACACTTACCTGTCAGCATTGGTGCTGTTTCAGCACTCGTGCTGATATGCACGGCAAATGCAACCATTTTGCATTGACAGGTGAACAGCTGGGGGAAAACTCAAGTTCAGTTTGCGTCAGGGCGTCTGCATGGATGCAGGGTCAAAGGCCAAAGGCCTGGCACGCTACCTCACCTAACCAGCTAAACCTACCCACCACCTGCACAAAAAAACAGAAAACAAAACCAAAAAACACTGACCACTGGCGGGACCTACACAGACCCTACCCAAAATATACCAGGATAGACCACCCCTATATAAAATAACCCTAGATACAACAGCAATTTATAAAATAGACCCCTGTTAAAAAAAAACAAATCTAAAAAATAAAGTGCAGTACCGTGTCTACACACCTGGTGGCGCTAGAGGCGCACCAAACCACCACCAGTCGACTAGCCATACATCAATTACTATATAAACCAAGTTTCGTACAGATAAAACACACCGTTGCAGATATATGGACAGTTAAGATTCGGCCAATCAGATGCCCTTTATGCAAATGAGGGTGGTTACTAATGAGGGTGAAAGTCGTTTTTACCTCCCTACCTATATGCCATTTTAACCCTAACCTAACCATAGCCCCAAACTAACCCTAAACCCAAACTAACCATTAGTCCAAAGACTACTTTCAATATTTAACACAAAACAATAAAAAAATATGAACAAACAGTCGATCAAACTCATCTATCCATCTATCCATCTATCCATCTATCCATCTATCTATCCATCCATCCATCCATCACTCCATCACTCCATCACTCCATCCATCCATGTATAACACAGGCCTAAAAACATTCACTTTTTCAAACAAAAACTTTTTTTTTTTTAACAAAAAGTTGTTTAAACTCATGTATCTATATATTCATCTATTCATCTATCTATCTATTTATCTATCTATCCATCCATCCATCCATCCATCCATCCATCACTCCATCCATCCATGTATAACACAGGCCTAAAAACATTCACTTTTTCAAACAAAAACATATTTTTTTTAACAAAAAGTGGTTTAAACTCATGTATCTATATATTCATCTATTCATCTATCTATCCATCCATCCATCCATCCATCCATCACTCCATCACTCCATCCATCAATGTAACACAGGCCTAAAAAACATTCACTTTTTCAAACAAAAACATTTTTTTTAACAAAAACATTTTTTTTAACAAAAAGTTGTTTCAACTCATGTACCTATCTATCCATCCATCCATCCATCCATCCATCCATCCATCCATCCATCCATCCATCCATCCATCCATCAATCTATCTATAGAAATAGACACTTACCTGTCAGCATTGGTGCTGTTTCAGCACTCGTGCTGATATGCACGGCAAATGCAACCATTTTGCATTGACAGGTGAACAGCTGGGGGAAAACTCAAGTTCAGTTTGCGTCAGGGCGTCTGCATGGATGCAGGGTCAAAGGCCAAAGGCCTGGCACGCTACCTCACCTAACCAGCTAAACCTACCCACCACCTGCACAAAAAAACAGAAAACAAAACCAAAAAACACTGACCACTGGCGGGACCTACACAGACCCTACCCAAAATATACCAGGATAGACCACCCCTATATAAAATAACCCTAGATACAACAGCAATTTATAAAATAGACCCCTGTTAAAAAAAAACAAATCTAAAAAATAAAGTGCAGTACCGTGTCTACACACCTGGTGGCGCTAGAGGCGCACCAAACCACCACCAGTCGACTAGCCATACATCAATTACTATATAAACCAAGTTTCGTACAGATAAAACACACCGTTGCAGATATATGGACAGTTAAGATTCGGCCAATCAGATGCCCTTTATGCAAATGAGGGTGGTTACTAATGAGGGTGAAAGTCGTTTTTACCTCCCTACCTAACCCTAACACTCTAACCCTAACCCTAACCCTAACCCAAAAAACACTGACCACTGGCGGGACCTACACAGACCCTACCCAAAATATACCAGGATAGACCACCCCTATATAAAATAACCCTAGATACAACAGCAATTTATAAAATAGACCCCTGTTAAAAAAAAACAAATCTAAAAAATAAAGTGCAGTACCGTGTCTACACACCTGGTGGCGCTAGAGGCGCACCAAACCACCACCAGTCGACTAGCCATACATCAATTACTATATAAACCAAGTTTCGTACAGATAAAACACACCGTTGCAGATATATGGACAGTTAAGATTCGGCCAATCAGATGCCCTTTATGCAAATGAGGGTGGTTACTAATGAGGGTGAAAGTCGTTTTTACCTCCCTACCTATATGCCATTTTAACCCTAACCTAACCATAGCCCCAAACTAACCCTAAACCCAAACTAACCATTAGTCCAAAGACTACTTTCAATATTTAACACAAAACAATAAAAAAATATGAACAAACAGTCGATCAAACTCATCTATCCATCTATCCATCTATCCATCTATCCATCTATCCATCTATCTATCCATCCATCCATCCATCACTCCATCACTCCATCACTCCATCCATCCATGTATAACACAGGCCTAAAAACATTCACTTTTTCAAACAAAAACTTTTTTTTTTTTAACAAAAAGTTGTTTAAACTCATGTATCTATATATTCATCTATTCATCTATCTATCTATTTATCTATCTATCCATCCATCCATCCATCCATCCATCCATCACTCCATCACTCCATCCATCCATGTATAACACAGGCCTAAAAACATTCACTTTTTCAAACAAAAACATATTTTTTTTAACAAAAAGTGGTTTAAACTCATGTATCTATATATTCATCTATTCATCTATCTATCCATCCATCCATCCATCCATCCATCACTCCATCACTCCATCCATCAATGTAACACAGGCCTAAAAAACATTCACTTTTTCAAACAAAAACATTTTTTTTAACAAAAACATTTTTTTTAACAAAAAGTTGTTTCAACTCATGTACCTATCTATCCATCCATCCATCCATCCATCCATCCATCCATCCATCCATCACTCCATCCATCAATCTATCTATAGAAATAGACACTTACCTGTCAGCATTGGTGCTGTTTCAGCACTCGTGCTGATATGCACGGCAAATGCAACCATTTTGCATTGACAGGTGAACAGCTGGGGGAAAACTCAAGTTCAGTTTGCGTCAGGGCGTCTGCATGGATGCAGGGTCAAAGGCCAAAGGCCTGGCACGCTACCTCACCTAACCAGCTAAACCTACCCACCACCTGCACAAAAAAACAGAAAACAAAACCAAAAAACACTGACCACTGGCGGGACCTACACAGACCCTACCCAAAATATACCAGGATAGACCACCCCTATATAAAATAACCCTAGATACAACAGCAATTTATAAAATAGACCCCTGTTAAAAAAAAACAAATCTAAAAAATAAAGTGCAGTACCGTGTCTACACACCTGGTGGCGCTAGAGGCGCACCAAACCACCACCAGTCGACTAGCCATACATCAATTACTATATAAACCAAGTTTCGTACAGATAAAACACACCGTTGCAGATATATGGACAGTTAAGATTCGGCCAATCAGATGCCCTTTATGCAAATGAGGGTGGTTACTAATGAGGGTGAAAGTCGTTTTTACCTCCCTACCTATATGCCATTTTAACCCTAACCTAACCATAGCCTAACCTAACCATAGCCCCAAACTAACCCTAAACCCAAACTAACCATTAGTCCAAAGACTACTTTCAATATTTAACACAAAACAATAAAAAAATATGAACAAACAGTCGATCAAACTCATCTATCCATCTATCCATCTATCCATCTATCCATCTATCTATCCATCCATCCATCCATCCATCCATCACTCCATCACTCCATCCATCCATGTATAACACAGGCCTAAAAACATTCACTTTTTCAAACAAAAACTTTTTTTTTTTTAACAAAAAGTTGTTTAAACTCATGTATCTATATATTCATCTATTCATCTATCTATCTATTTATCTATCTATCCATCCATCCATCCATCCATCCATCACTCCATCCATCCATGTATAACACAGGCCTAAAAACATTCACTTTTTCAAACAAAAACATATTTTTTTTAACAAAAAGTGGTTTAAACTCATGTATCTATATATTCATCTATTCATCTATCTATCCATCCATCCATCCATCCATCCATCACTCCATCACTCCATCCATCAATGTAACACAGGCCTAAAAAACATTCACTTTTTCAAACAAAAACATTTTTTTTAACAAAAACATTTTTTTTAACAAAAAGTTGTTTCAACTCATGTACCTATCTATCCATCCATCCATCCATCCATCCATCCATCCATCCATCCATCCATCCATCCATCCATCCATCAATCTATCTATAGAAATAGACACTTACCTGTCAGCATTGGTGCTGTTTCAGCACTCGTGCTGATATGCACGGCAAATGCAACCATTTTGCATTGACAGGTGAACAGCTGGGGGAAAACTCAAGTTCAGTTTGCGTCAGGGCGTCTGCATGGATGCAGGGTCAAAGGCCAAAGGCCTGGCACGCTACCTCACCTAACCAGCTAAACCTACCCACCACCTGCACAAAAAAACAGAAAACAAAACCAAAAAACACTGACCACTGGCGGGACCTACACAGACCCTACCCAAAATATACCAGGATAGACCACCCCTATATAAAATAACCCTAGATACAACAGCAATTTATAAAATAGACCCCTGTTAAAAAAAAACAAATCTAAAAAATAAAGTGCAGTACCGTGTCTACACACCTGGTGGCGCTAGAGGCGCACCAAACCACCACCAGTCGACTAGCCATACATCAATTACTATATAAACCAAGTTTCGTACAGATAAAACACACCGTTGCAGATATATGGACAGTTAAGATTCGGCCAATCAGATGCCCTTTATGCAAATGAGGGTGGTTACTAATGAGGGTGAAAGTCGTTTTTACCTCCCTACCTATATGCCATTTTAACCCTAACCTAACCATAGCCTCAAACTAACCCTAAACCCAAACTAACCATTAGTCCAAAGACTACTTTCAATATTTAACACAAAACAATAAAAAAATATGAACAAACAGTCGATCAAACTCATCTATCCATCTATCCATCTATCCATCTATCCATCTATCTATCCATCCATCCATCCATCACTCCATCACTCCATCACTCCATCCATCCATGTATAACACAGGCCTAAAAACATTCACTTTTTCAAACAAAAACTTTTTTTTTTTTAACAAAAAGTTGTTTAAACTCATGTATCTATATATTCATCTATTCATCTATCTATCTATTTATCTATCTATCCATCCATCCATCCATCCATCCATCCATCACTCCATCCATCCATGTATAACACAGGCCTAAAAACATTCACTTTTTCAAACAAAAACATATTTTTTTTAACAAAAAGTGGTTTAAACTCATGTATCTATATATTCATCTATTCATCTATCTATCCATCCATCCATCCATCCATCCATCACTCCATCACTCCATCCATCAATGTAACACAGGCCTAAAAAACATTCACTTTTTCAAACAAAAACATTTTTTTTAACAAAAACATTTTTTTTAACAAAAAGTTGTTTCAACTCATGTACCTATCTATCCATCCATCCATCCATCCATCCATCCATCCATCCATCCATCCATCCATCCATCCATCCATCCATCACTCCATCCATCAATCTATCTATAGAAATAGACACTTACCTGTCAGCATTGGTGCTGTTTCAGCACTCGTGCTGATATGCACGGCAAATGCAACCATTTTGCATTGACAGGTGAACAGCTGGGGGAAAACTCAAGTTCAGTTTGCGTCAGGGCGTCTGCATGGATGCAGGGTCAAAGGCCAAAGGCCTGGCACGCTACCTCACCTAACCAGCTAAACCTACCCACCACCTGCACAAAAAAACAGAAAACAAAACCAAAAAACACTGACCACTGGCGGGACCTACACAGACCCTACCCAAAATATACCAGGATAGACCACCCCTATATAAAATAACCCTAGATACAACAGCAATTTATAAAATAGACCCCTGTTAAAAAAAAACAAATCTAAAAAATAAAGTGCAGTACCGTGTCTACACACCTGGTGGCGCTAGAGGCGCACCAAACCACCACCAGTCGACTAGCCATACATCAATTACTATATAAACCAAGTTTCGTACAGATAAAACACACCGTTGCAGATATATGGACAGTTAAGATTCGGCCAATCAGATGCCCTTTATGCAAATGAGGGTGGTTACTAATGAGGGTGAAAGTCGTTTTTACCTCCCTACCTATATGCCATTTTAACCCTAACCTAACCATAGCCCCAAACTAACCCTAAACCCAAACTAACCATTAGTCCAAAGACTACTTTCAATATTTAACACAAAACAATAAAAAAATATGAACAAACAGTCGATCAAACTCATCTATCCATCTATCCATCTATCCATCTATCCATCTATCTATCCATCCATCCATCCATCACTCCATCACTCCATCACTCCATCCATCCATGTATAACACAGGCCTAAAAACATTCACTTTTTCAAACAAAAACTTTTTTTTTTTTAACAAAAAGTTGTTTAAACTCATGTATCTATATATTCATCTATTCATCTATCTATCTATTTATCTATCTATCCATCCATCCATCCATCCATCCATCCATCACTCCATCCATCCATGTATAACACAGGCCTAAAAACATTCACTTTTTCAAACAAAAACATATTTTTTTTAACAAAAAGTGGTTTAAACTCATGTATCTATATATTCATCTATTCATCTATCTATCCATCCATCCATCCATCCATCCATCACTCCATCACTCCATCCATCAATGTAACACAGGCCTAAAAAACATTCACTTTTTCAAACAAAAACATTTTTTTTAACAAAAACATTTTTTTTAACAAAAAGTTGTTTCAACTCATGTACCTATCTATCCATCCATCCATCCATCCATCCATCCATCCATCCATCCATCCATCCATCCATCCATCCATCAATCTATCTATAGAAATAGACACTTACCTGTCAGCATTGGTGCTGTTTCAGCACTCGTGCTGATATGCACGGCAAATGCAACCATTTTGCATTGACAGGTGAACAGCTGGGGGAAAACTCAAGTTCAGTTTGCGTCAGGGCGTCTGCATGGATGCAGGGTCAAAGGCCAAAGGCCTGGCACGCTACCTCACCTAACCAGCTAAACCTACCCACCACCTGCACAAAAAAACAGAAAACAAAACCAAAAAACACTGACCACTGGCGGGACCTACACAGACCCTACCCAAAATATACCAGGATAGACCACCCCTATATAAAATAACCCTAGATACAACAGCAATTTATAAAATAGACCCCTGTTAAAAAAAAACAAATCTAAAAAATAAAGTGCAGTACCGTGTCTACACACCTGGTGGCGCTAGAGGCGCACCAAACCACCACCAGTCGACTAGCCATACATCAATTACTATATAAACCAAGTTTCGTACAGATAAAACACACCGTTGCAGATATATGGACAGTTAAGATTCGGCCAATCAGATGCCCTTTATGCAAATGAGGGTGGTTACTAATGAGGGTGAAAGTCGTTTTTACCTCCCTACCTAACCCTAACACTCTAACCCTAACCCTAACCCTAACCCAAAAAACACTGACCACTGGCGGGACCTACACAGACCCTACCCAAAATATACCAGGATAGACCACCCCTATATAAAATAACCCTAGATACAACAGCAATTTATAAAATAGACCCCTGTTAAAAAAAAACAAATCTAAAAAATAAAGTGCAGTACCGTGTCTACACACCTGGTGGCGCTAGAGGCGCACCAAACCACCACCAGTCGACTAGCCATACATCAATTACTATATAAACCAAGTTTCGTACAGATAAAACACACCGTTGCAGATATATGGACAGTTAAGATTCGGCCAATCAGATGCCCTTTATGCAAATGAGGGTGGTTACTAATGAGGGTGAAAGTCGTTTTTACCTCCCTACCTATATGCCATTTTAACCCTAACCTAACCATAGCCCCAAACTAACCCTAAACCCAAACTAACCATTAGTCCAAAGACTACTTTCAATATTTAACACAAAACAATAAAAAAATATGAACAAACAGTCGATCAAACTCATCTATCCATCTATCCATCTATCCATCTATCCATCTATCCATCTATCTATCCATCCATCCATCCATCACTCCATCACTCCATCACTCCATCCATCCATGTATAACACAGGCCTAAAAACATTCACTTTTTCAAACAAAAACTTTTTTTTTTTTAACAAAAAGTTGTTTAAACTCATGTATCTATATATTCATCTATTCATCTATCTATCTATTTATCTATCTATCCATCCATCCATCCATCCATCCATCCATCACTCCATCACTCCATCCATCCATGTATAACACAGGCCTAAAAACATTCACTTTTTCAAACAAAAACATATTTTTTTTAACAAAAAGTGGTTTAAACTCATGTATCTATATATTCATCTATTCATCTATCTATCCATCCATCCATCCATCCATCCATCACTCCATCACTCCATCCATCAATGTAACACAGGCCTAAAAAACATTCACTTTTTCAAACAAAAACATTTTTTTTAACAAAAACATTTTTTTTAACAAAAAGTTGTTTCAACTCATGTACCTATCTATCCATCCATCCATCCATCCATCCATCCATCCATCCATCCATCACTCCATCCATCAATCTATCTATAGAAATAGACACTTACCTGTCAGCATTGGTGCTGTTTCAGCACTCGTGCTGATATGCACGGCAAATGCAACCATTTTGCATTGACAGGTGAACAGCTGGGGGAAAACTCAAGTTCAGTTTGCGTCAGGGCGTCTGCATGGATGCAGGGTCAAAGGCCAAAGGCCTGGCACGCTACCTCACCTAACCAGCTAAACCTACCCACCACCTGCACAAAAAAACAGAAAACAAAACCAAAAAACACTGACCACTGGCGGGACCTACACAGACCCTACCCAAAATATACCAGGATAGACCACCCCTATATAAAATAACCCTAGATACAACAGCAATTTATAAAATAGACCCCTGTTAAAAAAAAACAAATCTAAAAAATAAAGTGCAGTACCGTGTCTACACACCTGGTGGCGCTAGAGGCGCACCAAACCACCACCAGTCGACTAGCCATACATCAATTACTATATAAACCAAGTTTCGTACAGATAAAACACACCGTTGCAGATATATGGACAGTTAAGATTCGGCCAATCAGATGCCCTTTATGCAAATGAGGGTGGTTACTAATGAGGGTGAAAGTCGTTTTTACCTCCCTACCTATATGCCATTTTAACCCTAACCTAACCATAGCCTAACCTAACCATAGCCCCAAACTAACCCTAAACCCAAACTAACCATTAGTCCAAAGACTACTTTCAATATTTAACACAAAACAATAAAAAAATATGAACAAACAGTCGATCAAACTCATCTATCCATCTATCCATCTATCCATCTATCCATCTATCTATCCATCCATCCATCCATCCATCCATCACTCCATCACTCCATCCATCCATGTATAACACAGGCCTAAAAACATTCACTTTTTCAAACAAAAACTTTTTTTTTTTTAACAAAAAGTTGTTTAAACTCATGTATCTATATATTCATCTATTCATCTATCTATCTATTTATCTATCTATCCATCCATCCATCCATCCATCCATCACTCCATCCATCCATGTATAACACAGGCCTAAAAACATTCACTTTTTCAAACAAAAACATATTTTTTTTAACAAAAAGTGGTTTAAACTCATGTATCTATATATTCATCTATTCATCTATCTATCCATCCATCCATCCATCCATCCATCACTCCATCACTCCATCCATCAATGTAACACAGGCCTAAAAAACATTCACTTTTTCAAACAAAAACATTTTTTTTAACAAAAACATTTTTTTTAACAAAAAGTTGTTTCAACTCATGTACCTATCTATCCATCCATCCATCCATCCATCCATCCATCCATCCATCCATCCATCCATCCATCCATCCATCAATCTATCTATAGAAATAGACACTTACCTGTCAGCATTGGTGCTGTTTCAGCACTCGTGCTGATATGCACGGCAAATGCAACCATTTTGCATTGACAGGTGAACAGCTGGGGGAAAACTCAAGTTCAGTTTGCGTCAGGGCGTCTGCATGGATGCAGGGTCAAAGGCCAAAGGCCTGGCACGCTACCTCACCTAACCAGCTAAACCTACCCACCACCTGCACAAAAAAACAGAAAACAAAACCAAAAAACACTGACCACTGGCGGGACCTACACAGACCCTACCCAAAATATACCAGGATAGACCACCCCTATATAAAATAACCCTAGATACAACAGCAATTTATAAAATAGACCCCTGTTAAAAAAAAACAAATCTAAAAAATAAAGTGCAGTACCGTGTCTACACACCTGGTGGCGCTAGAGGCGCACCAAACCACCACCAGTCGACTAGCCATACATCAATTACTATATAAACCAAGTTTCGTACAGATAAAACACACCGTTGCAGATATATGGACAGTTAAGATTCGGCCAATCAGATGCCCTTTATGCAAATGAGGGTGGTTACTAATGAGGGTGAAAGTCGTTTTTACCTCCCTACCTATATGCCATTTTAACCCTAACCTAACCATAGCCTCAAACTAACCCTAAACCCAAACTAACCATTAGTCCAAAGACTACTTTCAATATTTAACACAAAACAATAAAAAAATATGAACAAACAGTCGATCAAACTCATCTATCCATCTATCCATCTATCCATCTATCCATCTATCTATCCATCCATCCATCCATCACTCCATCACTCCATCACTCCATCCATCCATGTATAACACAGGCCTAAAAACATTCACTTTTTCAAACAAAAACTTTTTTTTTTTTAACAAAAAGTTGTTTAAACTCATGTATCTATATATTCATCTATTCATCTATCTATCTATTTATCTATCTATCCATCCATCCATCCATCCATCCATCCATCACTCCATCCATCCATGTATAACACAGGCCTAAAAACATTCACTTTTTCAAACAAAAACATATTTTTTTTAACAAAAAGTGGTTTAAACTCATGTATCTATATATTCATCTATTCATCTATCTATCCATCCATCCATCCATCCATCCATCACTCCATCACTCCATCCATCAATGTAACACAGGCCTAAAAAACATTCACTTTTTCAAACAAAAACATTTTTTTTAACAAAAACATTTTTTTTAACAAAAAGTTGTTTCAACTCATGTACCTATCTATCCATCCATCCATCCATCCATCCATCCATCCATCCATCCATCCATCCATCCATCCATCCATCCATCACTCCATCCATCAATCTATCTATAGAAATAGACACTTACCTGTCAGCATTGGTGCTGTTTCAGCACTCGTGCTGATATGCACGGCAAATGCAACCATTTTGCATTGACAGGTGAACAGCTGGGGGAAAACTCAAGTTCAGTTTGCGTCAGGGCGTCTGCATGGATGCAGGGTCAAAGGCCAAAGGCCTGGCACGCTACCTCACCTAACCAGCTAAACCTACCCACCACCTGCACAAAAAAACAGAAAACAAAACCAAAAAACACTGACCACTGGCGGGACCTACACAGACCCTACCCAAAATATACCAGGATAGACCACCCCTATATAAAATAACCCTAGATACAACAGCAATTTATAAAATAGACCCCTGTTAAAAAAAAACAAATCTAAAAAATAAAGTGCAGTACCGTGTCTACACACCTGGTGGCGCTAGAGGCGCACCAAACCACCACCAGTCGACTAGCCATACATCAATTACTATATAAACCAAGTTTCGTACAGATAAAACACACCGTTGCAGATATATGGACAGTTAAGATTCGGCCAATCAGATGCCCTTTATGCAAATGAGGGTGGTTACTAATGAGGGTGAAAGTCGTTTTTACCTCCCTACCTATATGCCATTTTAACCCTAACCTAACCATAGCCCCAAACTAACCCTAAACCCAAACTAACCATTAGTCCAAAGACTACTTTCAATATTTAACACAAAACAATAAAAAAATATGAACAAACAGTCGATCAAACTCATCTATCCATCTATCCATCTATCCATCTATCCATCTATCTATCCATCCATCCATCCATCACTCCATCACTCCATCACTCCATCCATCCATGTATAACACAGGCCTAAAAACATTCACTTTTTCAAACAAAAACTTTTTTTTTTTTAACAAAAAGTTGTTTAAACTCATGTATCTATATATTCATCTATTCATCTATCTATCTATTTATCTATCTATCCATCCATCCATCCATCCATCCATCCATCACTCCATCCATCCATGTATAACACAGGCCTAAAAACATTCACTTTTTCAAACAAAAACATATTTTTTTTAACAAAAAGTGGTTTAAACTCATGTATCTATATATTCATCTATTCATCTATCTATCCATCCATCCATCCATCCATCCATCACTCCATCACTCCATCCATCAATGTAACACAGGCCTAAAAAACATTCACTTTTTCAAACAAAAACATTTTTTTTAACAAAAACATTTTTTTTAACAAAAAGTTGTTTCAACTCATGTACCTATCTATCCATCCATCCATCCATCCATCCATCCATCCATCCATCCATCCATCCATCCATCCATCCATCAATCTATCTATAGAAATAGACACTTACCTGTCAGCATTGGTGCTGTTTCAGCACTCGTGCTGATATGCACGGCAAATGCAACCATTTTGCATTGACAGGTGAACAGCTGGGGGAAAACTCAAGTTCAGTTTGCGTCAGGGCGTCTGCATGGATGCAGGGTCAAAGGCCAAAGGCCTGGCACGCTACCTCACCTAACCAGCTAAACCTACCCACCACCTGCACAAAAAAACAGAAAACAAAACCAAAAAACACTGACCACTGGCGGGACCTACACAGACCCTACCCAAAATATACCAGGATAGACCACCCCTATATAAAATAACCCTAGATACAACAGCAATTTATAAAATAGACCCCTGTTAAAAAAAAACAAATCTAAAAAATAAAGTGCAGTACCGTGTCTACACACCTGGTGGCGCTAGAGGCGCACCAAACCACCACCAGTCGACTAGCCATACATCAATTACTATATAAACCAAGTTTCGTACAGATAAAACACACCGTTGCAGATATATGGACAGTTAAGATTCGGCCAATCAGATGCCCTTTATGCAAATGAGGGTGGTTACTAATGAGGGTGAAAGTCGTTTTTACCTCCCTACCTATATGCCATTTTAACCCTAACCTAACCATAGCCCCAAACTAACCCTAAACCCAAACTAACCATTAGTCCAAAGACTACTTTCAATATTTAACACAAAACAATAAAAAAATATGAACAAACAGTCGATCAAACTCATCTATCCATCTATCCATCTATCCATCTATCCATCTATCTATCCATCCATCCATCCATCACTCCATCACTCCATCACTCCATCCATCCATGTATAACACAGGCCTAAAAACATTCACTTTTTCAAACAAAAACTTTTTTTTTTTTAACAAAAAGTTGTTTAAACTCATGTATCTATATATTCATCTATTCATCTATCTATCTATTTATCTATCTATCCATCCATCCATCCATCCATCCATCCATCACTCCATCCATCCATGTATAACACAGGCCTAAAAACATTCACTTTTTCAAACAAAAACATATTTTTTTTAACAAAAAGTGGTTTAAACTCATGTATCTATATATTCATCTATTCATCTATCTATCCATCCATCCATCCATCCATCCATCACTCCATCACTCCATCCATCAATGTAACACAGGCCTAAAAAACATTCACTTTTTCAAACAAAAACATTTTTTTTAACAAAAACATTTTTTTTAACAAAAAGTTGTTTCAACTCATGTACCTATCTATCCATCCATCCATCCATCCATCCATCCATCCATCCATCCATCCATCCATCCATCCATCCATCAATCTATCTATAGAAATAGACACTTACCTGTCAGCATTGGTGCTGTTTCAGCACTCGTGCTGATATGCACGGCAAATGCAACCATTTTGCATTGACAGGTGAACAGCTGGGGGAAAACTCAAGTTCAGTTTGCGTCAGGGCGTCTGCATGGATGCAGGGTCAAAGGCCAAAGGCCTGGCACGCTACCTCACCTAACCAGCTAAACCTACCCACCACCTGCACAAAAAAACAGAAAACAAAACCAAAAAACACTGACCACTGGCGGGACCTACACAGACCCTACCCAAAATATACCAGGATAGACCACCCCTATATAAAATAACCCTAGATACAACAGCAATTTATAAAATAGACCCCTGTTAAAAAAAAACAAATCTAAAAAATAAAGTGCAGTACCGTGTCTACACACCTGGTGGCGCTAGAGGCGCACCAAACCACCACCAGTCGACTAGCCATACATCAATTACTATATAAACCAAGTTTCGTACAGATAAAACACACCGTTGCAGATATATGGACAGTTAAGATTCGGCCAATCAGATGCCCTTTATGCAAATGAGGGTGGTTACTAATGAGGGTGAAAGTCGTTTTTACCTCCCTACCTATATGCCATTTTAACCCTAACCTAACCATAGCCCCAAACTAACCCTAAACCCAAACTAACCATTAGTCCAAAGACTACTTTCAATATTTAACACAAAACAATAAAAAAATATGAACAAACAGTCGATCAAACTCATCTATCCATCTATCCATCTATCCATCTATCCATCTATCTATCCATCCATCCATCCATCACTCCATCACTCCATCACTCCATCCATCCATGTATAACACAGGCCTAAAAACATTCACTTTTTCAAACAAAAACTTTTTTTTTTTTAACAAAAAGTTGTTTAAACTCATGTATCTATATATTCATCTATTCATCTATCTATCTATTTATCTATCTATCCATCCATCCATCCATCCATCCATCCATCACTCCATCCATCCATGTATAACACAGGCCTAAAAACATTCACTTTTTCAAACAAAAACATATTTTTTTTAACAAAAAGTGGTTTAAACTCATGTATCTATATATTCATCTATTCATCTATCTATCCATCCATCCATCCATCCATCCATCACTCCATCACTCCATCCATCAATGTAACACAGGCCTAAAAAACATTCACTTTTTCAAACAAAAACATTTTTTTTAACAAAAACATTTTTTTTAACAAAAAGTTGTTTCAACTCATGTACCTATCTATCCATCCATCCATCCATCCATCCATCCATCCATCCATCCATCCATCCATCCATCCATCCATCCATCAATCTATCTATAGAAATAGACACTTACCTGTCAGCATTGGTGCTGTTTCAGCACTCGTGCTGATATGCACGGCAAATGCAACCATTTTGCATTGACAGGTGAACAGCTGGGGGAAAACTCAAGTTCAGTTTGCGTCAGGGCGTCTGCATGGATGCAGGGTCAAAGGCCAAAGGCCTGGCACGCTACCTCACCTAACCAGCTAAACCTACCCACCACCTGCACAAAAAAACAGAAAACAAAACCAAAAAACACTGACCACTGGCGGGACCTACACAGACCCTACCCAAAATATACCAGGATAGACCACCCCTATATAAAATAACCCTAGATACAACAGCAATTTATAAAATAGACCCCTGTTAAAAAAAAACAAATCTAAAAAATAAAGTGCAGTACCGTGTCTACACACCTGGTGGCGCTAGAGGCGCACCAAACCACCACCAGTCGACTAGCCATACATCAATTACTATATAAACCAAGTTTCGTACAGATAAAACACACCGTTGCAGATATATGGACAGTTAAGATTCGGCCAATCAGATGCCCTTTATGCAAATGAGGGTGGTTACTAATGAGGGTGAAAGTCGTTTTTACCTCCCTACCTATATGCCATTTTAACCCTAACCTAACCATAGCCCCAAACTAACCCTAAACCCAAACTAACCATTAGTCCAAAGACTACTTTCAATATTTAACACAAAACAATAAAAAAATATGAACAAACAGTCGATCAAACTCATCTATCCATCTATCCATCTATCCATCTATCCATCTATCTATCCATCCATCCATCCATCACTCCATCACTCCATCCATCCATGTATAACACAGGCCTAAAAACATTCACTTTTTCAAACAAAAACATATTTTTTTTAACAAAAAGTGGTTTAAACTCATGTATCTATATATTCATCTATTCATCTATCTATCCATCCATCCATCCATCCATCCATCACTCCATCACTCCATCCATCAATGTAACACAGGCCTAAAAAACATTCACTTTTTCAAACAAAAACATTTTTTTTAACAAAAACATTTTTTTTAACAAAAAGTTGTTTAAACTCATGTACCTATCTATCCATCCATCCATCCATCCATCCATCCATCCATCCATCACTCCATCCATCAATCTATCTATAGAAATAGACACTTACCTGTCAGCATTGGTGCTGTTTCAGCACTCGTGCTGATATGCACGGCAAATGCAACCATTTTGCATTGACAGGTGAACAGCTGGGGGAAAACTCAAGTTCAGTTTGCGTCAGGGCGTCTGCATGGATGCAGGGTCAAAGGCCAAAGGCCTGGCACGCTACCTCACCTAACCAGCTAAACCTACCCACCACCTGCACAAAAAAACAGAAAACAAAACCAAAAAACACTGACCACTGGCGGGACCTACACAGACCCTACCCAAAATATACCAGGATAGACCACCCCTATATAAAATAACCCTAGATACAACAGCAATTTATAAAATAGACCCCTGTTAAAAAAAAACAAATCTAAAAAATAAAGTGCAGTACCGTGTCTACACACCTGGTGGCGCTAGAGGCGCACCAAACCACCACCAGTCGACTAGCCATACATCAATTACTATATAAACCAAGTTTCGTACAGATAAAACACACCGTTGCAGATATATGGACAGTTAAGATTCGGCCAATCAGATGCCCTTTATGCAAATGAGGGTGGTTACTAATGAGGGTGAAAGTCGTTTTTACCTCCCTACCTATATGCCATTTTAACCCTAACCTAACCATAGCCTCAAACTAACCCTAAACCCAAACTAACCATTAGTCCAAAGACTACTTTCAATATTTAACACAAAACAATAAAAAAATATGAACAAACAGTCGATCAAACTCATCTATCCATCTATCCATCTATCCATCTATCCATCTATCTATCCATCCATCCATCCATCACTCCATCACTCCATCACTCCATCCATCCATGTATAACACAGGCCTAAAAACATTCACTTTTTCAAACAAAAACTTTTTTTTTTTTAACAAAAAGTTGTTTAAACTCATGTATCTATATATTCATCTATTCATCTATCTATCTATTTATCTATCTATCCATCCATCCATCCATCCATCCATCACTCCATCCATCCATGTATAACACAGGCCTAAAAACATTCACTTTTTCAAACAAAAACATATTTTTTTTAACAAAAAGTGGTTTAAACTCATGTATCTATATATTCATCTATCTATCCATCCATCCATCCATCCATCCATCACTCCATCACTCCATCCATCAATGTAACACAGGCCTAAAAAACATTCACTTTTTCAAACAAAAACATTTTTTTTAACAAAAACATTTTTTTTAACAAAAAGTTGTTTCAACTCATGTACCTATCTATCCATCCATCCATCCATCCATCCATCCATCCATCCATCCATCCATCCATCCATCCATCACTCCATCCATCAATCTATCTATAGAAATAGACACTTACCTGTCAGCATTGGTGCTGTTTCAGCACTCGTGCTGATATGCACGGCAAATGCAACCATTTTGCATTGACAGGTGAACAGCTGGGGGAAAACTCAAGTTCAGTTTGCGTCAGGGCGTCTGCATGGATGCAGGGTCAAAGGCCAAAGGCCTGGCACGCTACCTCACCTAACCAGCTAAACCTACCCACCACCTGCACAAAAAAACAGAAAACAAAACCAAAAAACACTGACCACTGGCGGGACCTACACAGACCCTACCCAAAATATACCAGGATAGACCACCCCTATATAAAATAACCCTAGATACAACAGCAATTTATAAAATAGACCCCTGTTAAAAAAAAACAAATCTAAAAAATAAAGTGCAGTACCGTGTCTACACACCTGGTGGCGCTAGAGGCGCACCAAACCACCACCAGTCGACTAGCCATACATCAATTACTATATAAACCAAGTTTCGTACAGATAAAACACACCGTTGCAGATATATGGACAGTTAAGATTCGGCCAATCAGATGCCCTTTATGCAAATGAGGGTGGTTACTAATGAGGGTGAAAGTCGTTTTTACCTCCCTACCTATATGCCATTTTAACCCTAACCTAACCATAGCCTCAAACTAACCCTAAACCCAAACTAACCATTAGTCCAAAGACTACTTTCAATATTTAACACAAAACAATAAAAAAATATGAACAAACAGTCGATCAAACTCATCTATCCATCTATCCATCTATCCATCTATCCATCTATCTATCCATCCATCCATCCATCCATCACTCCATCACTCCATCACTCCATCCATCCATGTATAACACAGGCCTAAAAACATTCACTTTTTCAAACAAAAACTTTTTTTTTTTTAACAAAAAGTTGTTTAAACTCATGTATCTATATATTCATCTATTCATCTATCTATCTATTTATCTATCTATCCATCCATCCATCCATCCATCCATCACTCCATCCATCCATGTATAACACAGGCCTAAAAACATTCACTTTTTCAAACAAAAACATATTTTTTTTAACAAAAAGTGGTTTAAACTCATGTATCTATATATTCATCTATTCATCTATCTATCCATCCATCCATCCATCCATCCATCACTCCATCACTCCATCCATCAATGTAACACAGGCCTAAAAAACATTCACTTTTTCAAACAAAAACATTTTTTTTAACAAAAACATTTTTTTTAACAAAAAGTTGTTTCAACTCATGTACCTATCTATCCATCCATCCATCCATCCATCCATCCATCCATCCATCCATCCATCCATCCATCCATCCATCCATCACTCCATCCATCAATCTATCTATAGAAATAGACACTTACCTGTCAGCATTGGTGCTGTTTCAGCACTCGTGCTGATATGCACGGCAAATGCAACCATTTTGCATTGACAGGTGAACAGCTGGGGGAAAACTCAAGTTCAGTTTGCGTCAGGGCGTCTGCATGGATGCAGGGTCAAAGGCCAAAGGCCTGGCACGCTACCTCACCTAACCAGCTAAACCTACCCACCACCTGCACAAAAAAACAGAAAACAAAACCAAAAAACACTGACCACTGGCGGGACCTACACAGACCCTACCCAAAATATACCAGGATAGACCACCCCTATATAAAATAACCCTAGATACAACAGCAATTTATAAAATAGACCCCTGTTAAAAAAAAACAAATCTAAAAAATAAAGTGCAGTACCGTGTCTACACACCTGGTGGCGCTAGAGGCGCACCAAACCACCACCAGTCGACTAGCCATACATCAATTACTATATAAACCAAGTTTCGTACAGATAAAACACACCGTTGCAGATATATGGACAGTTAAGATTCGGCCAATCAGATGCCCTTTATGCAAATGAGGGTGGTTACTAATGAGGGTGAAAGTCGTTTTTACCTCCCTACCTATATGCCATTTTAACCCTAACCTAACCATAGCCTCAAACTAACCCTAAACCCAAACTAACCATTAGTCCAAAGACTACTTTCAATATTTAACACAAAACAATAAAAAAATATGAACAAACAGTCGATCAAACTCATCTATCCATCTATCCATCTATCCATCTATCCATCTATCTATCCATCCATCCATCCATCACTCCATCACTCCATCACTCCATCCATCCATGTATAACACAGGCCTAAAAACATTCACTTTTTCAAACAAAAACTTTTTTTTTTTTAACAAAAAGTTGTTTAAACTCATGTATCTATATATTCATCTATTCATCTATCTATCTATTTATCTATCTATCCATCCATCCATCCATCCATCCATCCATCACTCCATCCATCCATGTATAACACAGGCCTAAAAACATTCACTTTTTCAAACAAAAACATATTTTTTTTAACAAAAAGTGGTTTAAACTCATGTATCTATATATTCATCTATTCATCTATCTATCCATCCATCCATCCATCCATCCATCACTCCATCACTCCATCCATCAATGTAACACAGGCCTAAAAAACATTCACTTTTTCAAACAAAAACATTTTTTTTAACAAAAACATTTTTTTTAACAAAAAGTTGTTTCAACTCATGTACCTATCTATCCATCCATCCATCCATCCATCCATCCATCCATCCATCCATCCATCCATCCATCCATCCATCCATCCATCACTCCATCCATCAATCTATCTATAGAAATAGACACTTACCTGTCAGCATTGGTGCTGTTTCAGCACTCGTGCTGATATGCACGGCAAATGCAACCATTTTGCATTGACAGGTGAACAGCTGGGGGAAAACTCAAGTTCAGTTTGCGTCAGGGCGTCTGCATGGATGCAGGGTCAAAGGCCAAAGGCCTGGCACGCTACCTCACCTAACCAGCTAAACCTACCCACCACCTGCACAAAAAAACAGAAAACAAAACCAAAAAACACTGACCACTGGCGGGACCTACACAGACCCTACCCAAAATATACCAGGATAGACCACCCCTATATAAAATAACCCTAGATACAACAGCAATTTATAAAATAGACCCCTGTTAAAAAAAAACAAATCTAAAAAATAAAGTGCAGTACCGTGTCTACACACCTGGTGGCGCTAGAGGCGCACCAAACCACCACCAGTCGACTAGCCATACATCAATTACTATATAAACCAAGTTTCGTACAGATAAAACACACCGTTGCAGATATATGGACAGTTAAGATTCGGCCAATCAGATGCCCTTTATGCAAATGAGGGTGGTTACTAATGAGGGTGAAAGTCGTTTTTACCTCCCTACCTATATGCCATTTTAACCCTAACCTAACCATAGCCTCAAACTAACCCTAAACCCAAACTAACCATTAGTCCAAAGACTACTTTCAATATTTAACACAAAACAATAAAAAAATATGAACAAACAGTCGATCAAACTCATCTATCCATCTATCCATCTATCCATCTATCCATCTATCTATCCATCCATCCATCCATCCATCACTCCATCACTCCATCACTCCATCCATCCATGTATAACACAGGCCTAAAAACATTCACTTTTTCAAACAAAAACTTTTTTTTTTTTAACAAAAAGTTGTTTAAACTCATGTATCTATATATTCATCTATTCATCTATCTATCTATCTATCCATCTATCCATCCATCCATCCATCCATCCATCACTCCATCCATCCATGTATAACACAGGCCTAAAAACATTCACTTTTTCAAACAAAAACATATTTTTTTTAACAAAAAGTGGTTTAAACTCATGTATCTATATATTCATCTATTCATCTATCTATCCATCCATCCATCCATCCATCCATCACTCCATCACTCCATCCATCAATGTAACACAGGCCTAAAAAACATTCACTTTTTCAAACAAAAACATTTTTTTTAACAAAAACATTTTTTTTAACAAAAAGTTGTTTCAACTCATGTACCTATCTATCCATCCATCCATCCATCCATCCATCCATCCATCCATCCATCCATCCATCCATCCATCCATCCATCCATCCATCACTCCATCCATCAATCTATCTATAGAAATAGACACTTACCTGTCAGCATTGGTGCTGTTTCAGCACTCGTGCTGATATGCACGGCAAATGCAACCATTTTGCATTGACAGGTGAACAGCTGGGGGAAAACTCAAGTTCAGTTTGCGTCAGGGCGTCTGCATGGATGCAGGGTCAAAGGCCAAAGGCCTGGCACGCTACCTCACCTAACCAGCTAAACCTACCCACCACCTGCACAAAAAAACAGAAAACAAAACCAAAAAACACTGACCACTGGCGGGACCTACACAGACCCTACCCAAAATATACCAGGATAGACCACCCCTATATAAAATAACCCTAGATACAACAGCAATTTATAAAATAGACCCCTGTTAAAAAAAAACAAATCTAAAAAATAAAGTGCAGTACCGTGTCTACACACCTGGTGGCGCTAGAGGCGCACCAAACCACCACCAGTCGACTAGCCATACATCAATTACTATATAAACCAAGTTTCGTACAGATAAAACACACCGTTGCAGATATATGGACAGTTAAGATTCGGCCAATCAGATGCCCTTTATGCAAATGAGGGTGGTTACTAATGAGGGTGAAAGTCGTTTTTACCTCCCTACCTATATGCCATTTTAACCCTAACCTAACCATAGCCCCAAACTAACCCTAAACCCAAACTAACCATTAGTCCAAAGACTACTTTCAATATTTAACACAAAACAATAAAAAAATATGAACAAACAGTCGATCAAACTCATCTATCCATCTATCCATCTATCCATCTATCCATCTATCTATCCATCCATCCATCCATCACTCCATCACTCCATCACTCCATCCATCCATGTATAACACAGGCCTAAAAACATTCACTTTTTCAAACAAAAACTTTTTTTTTTTTAACAAAAAGTTGTTTAAACTCATGTATCTATATATTCATCTATTCATCTATCTATCTATTTATCTATCTATCCATCCATCCATCCATCCATCCATCACTCCATCCATCCATGTATAACACAGGCCTAAAAACATTCACTTTTTCAAACAAAAACATATTTTTTTTAACAAAAAGTGGTTTAAACTCATGTATCTATATATTCATCTATTCATCTATCTATCCATCCATCCATCCATCCATCCATCACTCCATCACTCCATCCATCAATGTAACACAGGCCTAAAAAACATTCACTTTTTCAAACAAAAACATTTTTTTTAACAAAAACATTTTTTTTAACAAAAAGTTGTTTCAACTCATGTACCTATCTATCCATCCATCCATCCATCCATCCATCCATCCATCCATCCATCCATCCATCCATCCATCCATCCATCACTCCATCCATCAATCTATCTATAGAAATAGACACTTACCTGTCAGCATTGGTGCTGTTTCAGCACTCGTGCTGATATGCACGGCAAATGCAACCATTTTGCATTGACAGGTGAACAGCTGGGGGAAAACTCAAGTTCAGTTTGCGTCAGGGCGTCTGCATGGATGCAGGGTCAAAGGCCAAAGGCCTGGCACGCTACCTCACCTAACCAGCTAAACCTACCCACCACCTGCACAAAAAAACAGAAAACAAAACCAAAAAACACTGACCACTGGCGGGACCTACACAGACCCTACCCAAAATATACCAGGATAGACCACCCCTATATAAAATAACCCTAGATACAACAGCAATTTATAAAATAGACCCCTGTTAAAAAAAAACAAATCTAAAAAATAAAGTGCAGTACCGTGTCTACACACCTGGTGGCGCTAGAGGCGCACCAAACCACCACCAGTCGACTAGCCATACATCAATTACTATATAAACCAAGTTTCGTACAGATAAAACACACCGTTGCAGATATATGGACAGTTAAGATTCGGCCAATCAGATGCCCTTTATGCAAATGAGGGTGGTTACTAATGAGGGTGAAAGTCGTTTTTACCTCCCTACCTATATGCCATTTTAACCCTAACCTAACCATAGCCTCAAACTAACCCTAAACCCAAACTAACCATTAGTCCAAAGACTACTTTCAATATTTAACACAAAACAATAAAAAAATATGAACAAACAGTCGATCAAACTCATCTATCCATCTATCCATCTATCCATCTATCCATCTATCTATCCATCCATCCATCCATCACTCCATCACTCCATCACTCCATCCATCCATGTATAACACAGGCCTAAAAACATTCACTTTTTCAAACAAAAACTTTTTTTTTTTTAACAAAAAGTTGTTTAAACTCATGTATCTATATATTCATCTATTCATCTATCTATCTATTTATCTATCTATCCATCCATCCATCCATCCATCCATCACTCCATCCATCCATGTATAACACAGGCCTAAAAACATTCACTTTTTCAAACAAAAACATATTTTTTTTAACAAAAAGTGGTTTAAACTCATGTATCTATATATTCATCTATTCATCTATCTATCCATCCATCCATCCATCCATCCATCACTCCATCACTCCATCCATCAATGTAACACAGGCCTAAAAAACATTCACTTTTTCAAACAAAAACATTTTTTTTAACAAAAACATTTTTTTTAACAAAAAGTTGTTTCAACTCATGTACCTATCTATCCATCCATCCATCCATCCATCCATCCATCCATCCATCCATCCATCCATCCATCCATCACTCCATCCATCAATCTATCTATAGAAATAGACACTTACCTGTCAGCATTGGTGCTGTTTCAGCACTCGTGCTGATATGCACGGCAAATGCAACCATTTTGCATTGACAGGTGAACAGCTGGGGGAAAACTCAAGTTCAGTTTGCGTCAGGGCGTCTGCATGGATGCAGGGTCAAAGGCCAAAGGCCTGGCACGCTACCTCACCTAACCAGCTAAACCTACCCACCACCTGCACAAAAAAACAGAAAACAAAACCAAAAAACACTGACCACTGGCGGGACCTACACAGACCCTACCCAAAATATACCAGGATAGACCACCCCTATATAAAATAACCCTAGATACAACAGCAATTTATAAAATAGACCCCTGTTAAAAAAAAACAAATCTAAAAAATAAAGTGCAGTACCGTGTCTACACACCTGGTGGCGCTAGAGGCGCACCAAACCACCACCAGTCGACTAGCCATACATCAATTACTATATAAACCAAGTTTCGTACAGATAAAACACACCGTTGCAGATATATGGACAGTTAAGATTCGGCCAATCAGATGCCCTTTATGCAAATGAGGGTGGTTACTAATGAGGGTGAAAGTCGTTTTTACCTCCCTACCTATATGCCATTTTAACCCTAACCTAACCATAGCCTAACCTAACCATAGCCCCAAACTAACCCTAAACCCAAACTAACCATTAGTCCAAAGACTACTTTCAATATTTAACACAAAACAATAAAAAAATATGAACAAACAGTCGATCAAACTCATCTATCCATCTATCCATCTATCCATCTATCCATCTATCTATCCATCCATCCATCCATCCATCCATCACTCCATCACTCCATCCATCCATGTATAACACAGGCCTAAAAACATTCACTTTTTCAAACAAAAACTTTTTTTTTTTTAACAAAAAGTTGTTTAAACTCATGTATCTATATATTCATCTATTCATCTATCTATCTATTTATCTATCTATCCATCCATCCATCCATCCATCCATCACTCCATCCATCCATGTATAACACAGGCCTAAAAACATTCACTTTTTCAAACAAAAACATATTTTTTTTAACAAAAAGTGGTTTAAACTCATGTATCTATATATTCATCTATTCATCTATCTATCCATCCATCCATCCATCCATCCATCACTCCATCACTCCATCCATCAATGTAACACAGGCCTAAAAAACATTCACTTTTTCAAACAAAAACATTTTTTTTAACAAAAACATTTTTTTTAACAAAAAGTTGTTTCAACTCATGTACCTATCTATCCATCCATCCATCCATCCATCCATCCATCCATCCATCCATCCATCCATCCATCACTCCATCCATCAATCTATCTATAGAAATAGACACTTACCTGTCAGCATTGGTGCTGTTTCAGCACTCGTGCTGATATGCACGGCAAATGCAACCATTTTGCATTGACAGGTGAACAGCTGGGGGAAAACTCAAGTTCAGTTTGCGTCAGGGCGTCTGCATGGATGCAGGGTCAAAGGCCAAAGGCCTGGCACGCTACCTCACCTAACCAGCTAAACCTACCCACCACCTGCACAAAAAAACAGAAAACAAAACCAAAAAACACTGACCACTGGCGGGACCTACACAGACCCTACCCAAAATATACCAGGATAGACCACCCCTATATAAAATAACCCTAGATACAACAGCAATTTATAAAATAGACCCCTGTTAAAAAAAAACAAATCTAAAAAATAAAGTGCAGTACCGTGTCTACACACCTGGTGGCGCTAGAGGCGCACCAAACCACCACCAGTCGACTAGCCATACATCAATTACTATATAAACCAAGTTTCGTACAGATAAAACACACCGTTGCAGATATATGGACAGTTAAGATTCGGCCAATCAGATGCCCTTTATGCAAATGAGGGTGGTTACTAATGAGGGTGAAAGTCGTTTTTACCTCCCTACCTATATGCCATTTTAACCCTAACCTAACCATAGCCTCAAACTAACCCTAAACCCAAACTAACCATTAGTCCAAAGACTACTTTCAATATTTAACACAAAACAATAAAAAAATATGAACAAACAGTCGATCAAACTCATCTATCCATCTATCCATCTATCCATCTATCCATCTATCTATCCATCCATCCATCCATCACTCCATCACTCCATCACTCCATCCATCCATGTATAACACAGGCCTAAAAACATTCACTTTTTCAAACAAAAACTTTTTTTTTTTTAACAAAAAGTTGTTTAAACTCATGTATCTATATATTCATCTATTCATCTATCTATCTATTTATCTATCTATCCATCCATCCATCCATCCATCCATCCATCACTCCATCCATCCATGTATAACACAGGCCTAAAAACATTCACTTTTTCAAACAAAAACATATTTTTTTTAACAAAAAGTGGTTTAAACTCATGTATCTATATATTCATCTATTCATCTATCTATCCATCCATCCATCCATCCATCCATCACTCCATCACTCCATCCATCAATGTAACACAGGCCTAAAAAACATTCACTTTTTCAAACAAAAACATTTTTTTTAACAAAAACATTTTTTTTAACAAAAAGTTGTTTCAACTCATGTACCTATCTATCCATCCATCCATCCATCCATCCATCCATCCATCCATCCATCCATCCATCCATCCATCCATCCATCCATCACTCCATCCATCAATCTATCTATAGAAATAGACACTTACCTGTCAGCATTGGTGCTGTTTCAGCACTCGTGCTGATATGCACGGCAAATGCAACCATTTTGCATTGACAGGTGAACAGCTGGGGGAAAACTCAAGTTCAGTTTGCGTCAGGGCGTCTGCATGGATGCAGGGTCAAAGGCCAAAGGCCTGGCACGCTACCTCACCTAACCAGCTAAACCTACCCACCACCTGCACAAAAAAACAGAAAACAAAACCAAAAAACACTGACCACTGGCGGGACCTACACAGACCCTACCCAAAATATACCAGGATAGACCACCCCTATATAAAATAACCCTAGATACAACAGCAATTTATAAAATAGACCCCTGTTAAAAAAAAACAAATCTAAAAAATAAAGTGCAGTACCGTGTCTACACACCTGGTGGCGCTAGAGGCGCACCAAACCACCACCAGTCGACTAGCCATACATCAATTACTATATAAACCAAGTTTCGTACAGATAAAACACACCGTTGCAGATATATGGACAGTTAAGATTCGGCCAATCAGATGCCCTTTATGCAAATGAGGGTGGTTACTAATGAGGGTGAAAGTCGTTTTTACCTCCCTACCTATATGCCATTTTAACCCTAACCTAACCATAGCCTCAAACTAACCCTAAACCCAAACTAACCATTAGTCCAAAGACTACTTTCAATATTTAACACAAAACAATAAAAAAATATGAACAAACAGTCGATCAAACTCATCTATCCATCTATCCATCTATCCATCTATCCATCTATCTATCCATCCATCCATCCATCCATCACTCCATCACTCCATCACTCCATCCATCCATGTATAACACAGGCCTAAAAACATTCACTTTTTCAAACAAAAACTTTTTTTTTTTTAACAAAAAGTTGTTTAAACTCATGTATCTATATATTCATCTATTCATCTATCTATCTATCTATCCATCTATCCATCCATCCATCCATCCATCCATCACTCCATCCATCCATGTATAACACAGGCCTAAAAACATTCACTTTTTCAAACAAAAACATATTTTTTTTAACAAAAAGTGGTTTAAACTCATGTATCTATATATTCATCTATTCATCTATCTATCCATCCATCCATCCATCCATCCATCACTCCATCACTCCATCCATCAATGTAACACAGGCCTAAAAAACATTCACTTTTTCAAACAAAAACATTTTTTTTAACAAAAACATTTTTTTTAACAAAAAGTTGTTTCAACTCATGTACCTATCTATCCATCCATCCATCCATCCATCCATCCATCCATCCATCCATCCATCCATCCATCCATCCATCCATCCATCCATCACTCCATCCATCAATCTATCTATAGAAATAGACACTTACCTGTCAGCATTGGTGCTGTTTCAGCACTCGTGCTGATATGCACGGCAAATGCAACCATTTTGCATTGACAGGTGAACAGCTGGGGGAAAACTCAAGTTCAGTTTGCGTCAGGGCGTCTGCATGGATGCAGGGTCAAAGGCCAAAGGCCTGGCACGCTACCTCACCTAACCAGCTAAACCTACCCACCACCTGCACAAAAAAACAGAAAACAAAACCAAAAAACACTGACCACTGGCGGGACCTACACAGACCCTACCCAAAATATACCAGGATAGACCACCCCTATATAAAATAACCCTAGATACAACAGCAATTTATAAAATAGACCCCTGTTAAAAAAAAACAAATCTAAAAAATAAAGTGCAGTACCGTGTCTACACACCTGGTGGCGCTAGAGGCGCACCAAACCACCACCAGTCGACTAGCCATACATCAATTACTATATAAACCAAGTTTCGTACAGATAAAACACACCGTTGCAGATATATGGACAGTTAAGATTCGGCCAATCAGATGCCCTTTATGCAAATGAGGGTGGTTACTAATGAGGGTGAAAGTCGTTTTTACCTCCCTACCTATATGCCATTTTAACCCTAACCTAACCATAGCCCCAAACTAACCCTAAACCCAAACTAACCATTAGTCCAAAGACTACTTTCAATATTTAACACAAAACAATAAAAAAATATGAACAAACAGTCGATCAAACTCATCTATCCATCTATCCATCTATCCATCTATCCATCTATCTATCCATCCATCCATCCATCACTCCATCACTCCATCACTCCATCCATCCATGTATAACACAGGCCTAAAAACATTCACTTTTTCAAACAAAAACTTTTTTTTTTTTAACAAAAAGTTGTTTAAACTCATGTATCTATATATTCATCTATTCATCTATCTATCTATTTATCTATCTATCCATCCATCCATCCATCCATCCATCACTCCATCCATCCATGTATAACACAGGCCTAAAAACATTCACTTTTTCAAACAAAAACATATTTTTTTTAACAAAAAGTGGTTTAAACTCATGTATCTATATATTCATCTATTCATCTATCTATCCATCCATCCATCCATCCATCCATCACTCCATCACTCCATCCATCAATGTAACACAGGCCTAAAAAACATTCACTTTTTCAAACAAAAACATTTTTTTTAACAAAAACATTTTTTTTAACAAAAAGTTGTTTCAACTCATGTACCTATCTATCCATCCATCCATCCATCCATCCATCCATCCATCCATCCATCCATCCATCCATCCATCCATCCATCACTCCATCCATCAATCTATCTATAGAAATAGACACTTACCTGTCAGCATTGGTGCTGTTTCAGCACTCGTGCTGATATGCACGGCAAATGCAACCATTTTGCATTGACAGGTGAACAGCTGGGGGAAAACTCAAGTTCAGTTTGCGTCAGGGCGTCTGCATGGATGCAGGGTCAAAGGCCAAAGGCCTGGCACGCTACCTCACCTAACCAGCTAAACCTACCCACCACCTGCACAAAAAAACAGAAAACAAAACCAAAAAACACTGACCACTGGCGGGACCTACACAGACCCTACCCAAAATATACCAGGATAGACCACCCCTATATAAAATAACCCTAGATACAACAGCAATTTATAAAATAGACCCCTGTTAAAAAAAAACAAATCTAAAAAATAAAGTGCAGTACCGTGTCTACACACCTGGTGGCGCTAGAGGCGCACCAAACCACCACCAGTCGACTAGCCATACATCAATTACTATATAAACCAAGTTTCGTACAGATAAAACACACCGTTGCAGATATATGGACAGTTAAGATTCGGCCAATCAGATGCCCTTTATGCAAATGAGGGTGGTTACTAATGAGGGTGAAAGTCGTTTTTACCTCCCTACCTATATGCCATTTTAACCCTAACCTAACCATAGCCTCAAACTAACCCTAAACCCAAACTAACCATTAGTCCAAAGACTACTTTCAATATTTAACACAAAACAATAAAAAAATATGAACAAACAGTCGATCAAACTCATCTATCCATCTATCCATCTATCCATCTATCCATCTATCTATCCATCCATCCATCCATCACTCCATCACTCCATCACTCCATCCATCCATGTATAACACAGGCCTAAAAACATTCACTTTTTCAAACAAAAACTTTTTTTTTTTTAACAAAAAGTTGTTTAAACTCATGTATCTATATATTCATCTATTCATCTATCTATCTATTTATCTATCTATCCATCCATCCATCCATCCATCCATCACTCCATCCATCCATGTATAACACAGGCCTAAAAACATTCACTTTTTCAAACAAAAACATATTTTTTTTAACAAAAAGTGGTTTAAACTCATGTATCTATATATTCATCTATTCATCTATCTATCCATCCATCCATCCATCCATCCATCACTCCATCACTCCATCCATCAATGTAACACAGGCCTAAAAAACATTCACTTTTTCAAACAAAAACATTTTTTTTAACAAAAACATTTTTTTTAACAAAAAGTTGTTTCAACTCATGTACCTATCTATCCATCCATCCATCCATCCATCCATCCATCCATCCATCCATCCATCCATCCATCCATCACTCCATCCATCAATCTATCTATAGAAATAGACACTTACCTGTCAGCATTGGTGCTGTTTCAGCACTCGTGCTGATATGCACGGCAAATGCAACCATTTTGCATTGACAGGTGAACAGCTGGGGGAAAACTCAAGTTCAGTTTGCGTCAGGGCGTCTGCATGGATGCAGGGTCAAAGGCCAAAGGCCTGGCACGCTACCTCACCTAACCAGCTAAACCTACCCACCACCTGCACAAAAAAACAGAAAACAAAACCAAAAAACACTGACCACTGGCGGGACCTACACAGACCCTACCCAAAATATACCAGGATAGACCACCCCTATATAAAATAACCCTAGATACAACAGCAATTTATAAAATAGACCCCTGTTAAAAAAAAACAAATCTAAAAAATAAAGTGCAGTACCGTGTCTACACACCTGGTGGCGCTAGAGGCGCACCAAACCACCACCAGTCGACTAGCCATACATCAATTACTATATAAACCAAGTTTCGTACAGATAAAACACACCGTTGCAGATATATGGACAGTTAAGATTCGGCCAATCAGATGCCCTTTATGCAAATGAGGGTGGTTACTAATGAGGGTGAAAGTCGTTTTTACCTCCCTACCTATATGCCATTTTAACCCTAACCTAACCATAGCCTAACCTAACCATAGCCCCAAACTAACCCTAAACCCAAACTAACCATTAGTCCAAAGACTACTTTCAATATTTAACACAAAACAATAAAAAAATATGAACAAACAGTCGATCAAACTCATCTATCCATCTATCCATCTATCCATCTATCCATCTATCTATCCATCCATCCATCCATCCATCCATCACTCCATCACTCCATCCATCCATGTATAACACAGGCCTAAAAACATTCACTTTTTCAAACAAAAACTTTTTTTTTTTTAACAAAAAGTTGTTTAAACTCATGTATCTATATATTCATCTATTCATCTATCTATCTATTTATCTATCTATCCATCCATCCATCCATCCATCCATCACTCCATCCATCCATGTATAACACAGGCCTAAAAACATTCACTTTTTCAAACAAAAACATATTTTTTTTAACAAAAAGTGGTTTAAACTCATGTATCTATATATTCATCTATTCATCTATCTATCCATCCATCCATCCATCCATCCATCACTCCATCACTCCATCCATCAATGTAACACAGGCCTAAAAAACATTCACTTTTTCAAACAAAAACATTTTTTTTAACAAAAACATTTTTTTTAACAAAAAGTTGTTTCAACTCATGTACCTATCTATCCATCCATCCATCCATCCATCCATCCATCCATCCATCCATCCATCCATCCATCACTCCATCCATCAATCTATCTATAGAAATAGACACTTACCTGTCAGCATTGGTGCTGTTTCAGCACTCGTGCTGATATGCACGGCAAATGCAACCATTTTGCATTGACAGGTGAACAGCTGGGGGAAAACTCAAGTTCAGTTTGCGTCAGGGCGTCTGCATGGATGCAGGGTCAAAGGCCAAAGGCCTGGCACGCTACCTCACCTAACCAGCTAAACCTACCCACCACCTGCACAAAAAAACAGAAAACAAAACCAAAAAACACTGACCACTGGCGGGACCTACACAGACCCTACCCAAAATATACCAGGATAGACCACCCCTATATAAAATAACCCTAGATACAACAGCAATTTATAAAATAGACCCCTGTTAAAAAAAAACAAATCTAAAAAATAAAGTGCAGTACCGTGTCTACACACCTGGTGGCGCTAGAGGCGCACCAAACCACCACCAGTCGACTAGCCATACATCAATTACTATATAAACCAAGTTTCGTACAGATAAAACACACCGTTGCAGATATATGGACAGTTAAGATTCGGCCAATCAGATGCCCTTTATGCAAATGAGGGTGGTTACTAATGAGGGTGAAAGTCGTTTTTACCTCCCTACCTATATGCCATTTTAACCCTAACCTAACCATAGCCTCAAACTAACCCTAAACCCAAACTAACCATTAGTCCAAAGACTACTTTCAATATTTAACACAAAACAATAAAAAAATATGAACAAACAGTCGATCAAACTCATCTATCCATCTATCCATCTATCCATCTATCCATCTATCTATCCATCCATCCATCCATCACTCCATCACTCCATCACTCCATCCATCCATGTATAACACAGGCCTAAAAACATTCACTTTTTCAAACAAAAACTTTTTTTTTTTTAACAAAAAGTTGTTTAAACTCATGTATCTATATATTCATCTATTCATCTATCTATCTATTTATCTATCTATCCATCCATCCATCCATCCATCCATCCATCACTCCATCCATCCATGTATAACACAGGCCTAAAAACATTCACTTTTTCAAACAAAAACATATTTTTTTTAACAAAAAGTGGTTTAAACTCATGTATCTATATATTCATCTATTCATCTATCTATCCATCCATCCATCCATCCATCCATCACTCCATCACTCCATCCATCAATGTAACACAGGCCTAAAAAACATTCACTTTTTCAAACAAAAACATTTTTTTTAACAAAAACATTTTTTTTAACAAAAAGTTGTTTCAACTCATGTACCTATCTATCCATCCATCCATCCATCCATCCATCCATCCATCCATCCATCCATCCATCCATCCATCCATCCATCCATCCATCCATCCATCACTCCATCCATCAATCTATCTATAGAAATAGACACTTACCTGTCAGCATTGGTGCTGTTTCAGCACTCGTGCTGATATGCACGGCAAATGCAACCATTTTGCATTGACAGGTGAACAGCTGGGGGAAAACTCAAGTTCAGTTTGCGTCAGGGCGTCTGCATGGATGCAGGGTCAAAGGCCAAAGGCCTGGCACGCTACCTCACCTAACCAGCTAAACCTACCCACCACCTGCACAAAAAAAACAGAAAACAAAACCAAAAAACACTGACCACTGGCGGGACCTACACAGACCCTACCCAAAATATACCAGGATAGACCACCCCTATATAAAATAACCCTAGATACAACAGCAATTTATAAAATAGACCCCTGTTAAAAAAAAACAAATCTAAAAAATAAAGTGCAGTACCGTGTCTACACACCTGGTGGCGCTAGAGGCGCACCAAACCACCACCAGTCGACTAGCCATACATCAATTACTATATAAACCAAGTTTCGTACAGATAAAACACACCGTTGCAGATATATGGACAGTTAAGATTCGGCCAATCAGATGCCCTTTATGCAAATGAGGGTGGTTACTAATGAGGGTGAAAGTCGTTTTTACCTCCCTACCTATATGCCATTTTAACCCTAACCTAACCATAGCCTCAAACTAACCCTAAACCCAAACTAACCATTAGTCCAAAGACTACTTTCAATATTTAACACAAAACAATAAAAAAATATGAACAAACAGTCGATCAAACTCATCTATCCATCTATCCATCTATCCATCTATCCATCTATCTATCCATCCATCCATCCATCACTCCATCACTCCATCACTCCATCCATCCATGTATAACACAGGCCTAAAAACATTCACTTTTTCAAACAAAAACTTTTTTTTTTTTAACAAAAAGTTGTTTAAACTCATGTATCTATATATTCATCTATTCATCTATCTATCTATTTATCTATCTATCCATCCATCCATCCATCCATCCATCACTCCATCCATCCATGTATAACACAGGCCTAAAAACATTCACTTTTTCAAACAAAAACATATTTTTTTTAACAAAAAGTGGTTTAAACTCATGTATCTATATATTCATCTATTCATCTATCTATCCATCCATCCATCCATCCATCCATCACTCCATCACTCCATCCATCAATGTAACACAGGCCTAAAAAACATTCACTTTTTCAAACAAAAACATTTTTTTTAACAAAAACATTTTTTTTAACAAAAAGTTGTTTCAACTCATGTACCTATCTATCCATCCATCCATCCATCCATCCATCCATCCATCCATCCATCCATCCATCCATCACTCCATCCATCAATCTATCTATAGAAATAGACACTTACCTGTCAGCATTGGTGCTGTTTCAGCACTCGTGCTGATATGCACGGCAAATGCAACCATTTTGCATTGACAGGTGAACAGCTGGGGGAAAACTCAAGTTCAGTTTGCGTCAGGGCGTCTGCATGGATGCAGGGTCAAAGGCCAAAGGCCTGGCACGCTACCTCACCTAACCAGCTAAACCTACCCACCACCTGCACAAAAAAACAGAAAACAAAACCAAAAAACACTGACCACTGGCGGGACCTACACAGACCCTACCCAAAATATACCAGGATAGACCACCCCTATATAAAATAACCCTAGATACAACAGCAATTTATAAAATAGACCCCTGTTAAAAAAAAACAAATCTAAAAAATAAAGTGCAGTACCGTGTCTACACACCTGGTGGCGCTAGAGGCGCACCAAACCACCACCAGTCGACTAGCCATACATCAATTACTATATAAACCAAGTTTCGTACAGATAAAACACACCGTTGCAGATATATGGACAGTTAAGATTCGGCCAATCAGATGCCCTTTATGCAAATGAGGGTGGTTACTAATGAGGGTGAAAGTCGTTTTTACCTCCCTACCTAACCCTAACCCTAACCCTAACCCTAACCCTAACCTAACCCTAACCCTAACCCTAACCCTAACCCTAACTCTAACTCTAACCCTAACCCTAACCCTAACCTAACCCTAACCCTAACCTAACCCTAACCCTAACCCTAACACTCTAACCCTAACCCTAACCCTAACCCAAAAAACACTGACCACTGGCGGGACCTACACAGACCCTACCCAAAATATACCAGGATAGACCACCCCTATATAAAATAACCCTAGATACAACAGCAATTTATAAAATAGACCCCTGTTAAAAAAAAACAAATCTAAAAAATAAAGTGCAGTACCGTGTCTACACACCTGGTGGCGCTAGAGGCGCACCAAACCACCACCAGTCGACTAGCCATACATCAATTACTATATAAACCAAGTTTCGTACAGATAAAACACACCGTTGCAGATATATGGACAGTTAAGATTCGGCCAATCAGATGCCCTTTATGCAAATGAGGGTGGTTACTAATGAGGGTGAAAGTCGTTTTTACCTCCCTACCTATATGCCATTTTAACCCTAACCTAACCATAGCCCCAAACTAACCCTAAACCCAAACTAACCATTAGTCCAAAGACTACTTTCAATATTTAACACAAAACAATAAAAAAATATGAACAAACAGTCGATCAAACTCATCTATCCATCTATCCATCTATCCATCTATCCATCTATCCATCTATCTATCCATCCATCCATCCATCACTCCATCACTCCATCACTCCATCCATCCATGTATAACACAGGCCTAAAAACATTCACTTTTTCAAACAAAAACTTTTTTTTTTTTAACAAAAAGTTGTTTAAACTCATGTATCTATATATTCATCTATTCATCTATCTATCTATTTATCTATCTATCCATCCATCCATCCATCCATCCATCCATCACTCCATCACTCCATCCATCCATGTATAACACAGGCCTAAAAACATTCACTTTTTCAAACAAAAACATATTTTTTTTAACAAAAAGTGGTTTAAACTCATGTATCTATATATTCATCTATTCATCTATCTATCCATCCATCCATCCATCCATCCATCACTCCATCACTCCATCCATCAATGTAACACAGGCCTAAAAAACATTCACTTTTTCAAACAAAAACATTTTTTTTAACAAAAACATTTTTTTTAACAAAAAGTTGTTTCAACTCATGTACCTATCTATCCATCCATCCATCCATCCATCCATCCATCCATCCATCCATCACTCCATCCATCAATCTATCTATAGAAATAGACACTTACCTGTCAGCATTGGTGCTGTTTCAGCACTCGTGCTGATATGCACGGCAAATGCAACCATTTTGCATTGACAGGTGAACAGCTGGGGGAAAACTCAAGTTCAGTTTGCGTCAGGGCGTCTGCATGGATGCAGGGTCAAAGGCCAAAGGCCTGGCACGCTACCTCACCTAACCAGCTAAACCTACCCACCACCTGCACAAAAAAACAGAAAACAAAACCAAAAAACACTGACCACTGGCGGGACCTACACAGACCCTACCCAAAATATACCAGGATAGACCACCCCTATATAAAATAACCCTAGATACAACAGCAATTTATAAAATAGACCCCTGTTAAAAAAAAACAAATCTAAAAAATAAAGTGCAGTACCGTGTCTACACACCTGGTGGCGCTAGAGGCGCACCAAACCACCACCAGTCGACTAGCCATACATCAATTACTATATAAACCAAGTTTCGTACAGATAAAACACACCGTTGCAGATATATGGACAGTTAAGATTCGGCCAATCAGATGCCCTTTATGCAAATGAGGGTGGTTACTAATGAGGGTGAAAGTCGTTTTTACCTCCCTACCTATATGCCATTTTAACCCTAACCTAACCATAGCCTAACCTAACCATAGCCCCAAACTAACCCTAAACCCAAACTAACCATTAGTCCAAAGACTACTTTCAATATTTAACACAAAACAATAAAAAAATATGAACAAACAGTCGATCAAACTCATCTATCCATCTATCCATCTATCCATCTATCCATCTATCTATCCATCCATCCATCCATCCATCCATCACTCCATCACTCCATCCATCCATGTATAACACAGGCCTAAAAACATTCACTTTTTCAAACAAAAACTTTTTTTTTTTTAACAAAAAGTTGTTTAAACTCATGTATCTATATATTCATCTATTCATCTATCTATCTATTTATCTATCTATCCATCCATCCATCCATCCATCCATCACTCCATCCATCCATGTATAACACAGGCCTAAAAACATTCACTTTTTCAAACAAAAACATATTTTTTTTAACAAAAAGTGGTTTAAACTCATGTATCTATATATTCATCTATTCATCTATCTATCCATCCATCCATCCATCCATCCATCACTCCATCACTCCATCCATCAATGTAACACAGGCCTAAAAAACATTCACTTTTTCAAACAAAAACATTTTTTTTAACAAAAACATTTTTTTTAACAAAAAGTTGTTTCAACTCATGTACCTATCTATCCATCCATCCATCCATCCATCCATCCATCCATCCATCCATCCATCCATCCATCCATCCATCAATCTATCTATAGAAATAGACACTTACCTGTCAGCATTGGTGCTGTTTCAGCACTCGTGCTGATATGCACGGCAAATGCAACCATTTTGCATTGACAGGTGAACAGCTGGGGGAAAACTCAAGTTCAGTTTGCGTCAGGGCGTCTGCATGGATGCAGGGTCAAAGGCCAAAGGCCTGGCACGCTACCTCACCTAACCAGCTAAACCTACCCACCACCTGCACAAAAAAACAGAAAACAAAACCAAAAAACACTGACCACTGGCGGGACCTACACAGACCCTACCCAAAATATACCAGGATAGACCACCCCTATATAAAATAACCCTAGATACAACAGCAATTTATAAAATAGACCCCTGTTAAAAAAAAACAAATCTAAAAAATAAAGTGCAGTACCGTGTCTACACACCTGGTGGCGCTAGAGGCGCACCAAACCACCACCAGTCGACTAGCCATACATCAATTACTATATAAACCAAGTTTCGTACAGATAAAACACACCGTTGCAGATATATGGACAGTTAAGATTCGGCCAATCAGATGCCCTTTATGCAAATGAGGGTGGTTACTAATGAGGGTGAAAGTCGTTTTTACCTCCCTACCTATATGCCATTTTAACCCTAACCTAACCATAGCCTCAAACTAACCCTAAACCCAAACTAACCATTAGTCCAAAGACTACTTTCAATATTTAACACAAAACAATAAAAAAATATGAACAAACAGTCGATCAAACTCATCTATCCATCTATCCATCTATCCATCTATCCATCTATCTATCCATCCATCCATCCATCACTCCATCACTCCATCACTCCATCCATCCATGTATAACACAGGCCTAAAAACATTCACTTTTTCAAACAAAAACTTTTTTTTTTTTAACAAAAAGTTGTTTAAACTCATGTATCTATATATTCATCTATTCATCTATCTATCTATTTATCTATCTATCCATCCATCCATCCATCCATCCATCCATCACTCCATCCATCCATGTATAACACAGGCCTAAAAACATTCACTTTTTCAAACAAAAACATATTTTTTTTAACAAAAAGTGGTTTAAACTCATGTATCTATATATTCATCTATTCATCTATCTATCCATCCATCCATCCATCCATCCATCACTCCATCACTCCATCCATCAATGTAACACAGGCCTAAAAAACATTCACTTTTTCAAACAAAAACATTTTTTTTAACAAAAACATTTTTTTTAACAAAAAGTTGTTTCAACTCATGTACCTATCTATCCATCCATCCATCCATCCATCCATCCATCCATCCATCCATCCATCCATCCATCCATCCATCCATCACTCCATCCATCAATCTATCTATAGAAATAGACACTTACCTGTCAGCATTGGTGCTGTTTCAGCACTCGTGCTGATATGCACGGCAAATGCAACCATTTTGCATTGACAGGTGAACAGCTGGGGGAAAACTCAAGTTCAGTTTGCGTCAGGGCGTCTGCATGGATGCAGGGTCAAAGGCCAAAGGCCTGGCACGCTACCTCACCTAACCAGCTAAACCTACCCACCACCTGCACAAAAAAACAGAAAACAAAACCAAAAAACACTGACCACTGGCGGGACCTACACAGACCCTACCCAAAATATACCAGGATAGACCACCCCTATATAAAATAACCCTAGATACAACAGCAATTTATAAAATAGACCCCTGTTAAAAAAAAACAAATCTAAAAAATAAAGTGCAGTACCGTGTCTACACACCTGGTGGCGCTAGAGGCGCACCAAACCACCACCAGTCGACTAGCCATACATCAATTACTATATAAACCAAGTTTCGTACAGATAAAACACACCGTTGCAGATATATGGACAGTTAAGATTCGGCCAATCAGATGCCCTTTATGCAAATGAGGGTGGTTACTAATGAGGGTGAAAGTCGTTTTTACCTCCCTACCTATATGCCATTTTAACCCTAACCTAACCATAGCCCCAAACTAACCCTAAACCCAAACTAACCATTAGTCCAAAGACTACTTTCAATATTTAACACAAAACAATAAAAAAATATGAACAAACAGTCGATCAAACTCATCTATCCATCTATCCATCTATCCATCTATCCATCTATCTATCCATCCATCCATCCATCACTCCATCACTCCATCACTCCATCCATCCATGTATAACACAGGCCTAAAAACATTCACTTTTTCAAACAAAAACTTTTTTTTTTTTAACAAAAAGTTGTTTAAACTCATGTATCTATATATTCATCTATTCATCTATCTATCTATTTATCTATCTATCCATCCATCCATCCATCCATCCATCCATCACTCCATCCATCCATGTATAACACAGGCCTAAAAACATTCACTTTTTCAAACAAAAACATATTTTTTTTAACAAAAAGTGGTTTAAACTCATGTATCTATATATTCATCTATTCATCTATCTATCCATCCATCCATCCATCCATCCATCACTCCATCACTCCATCCATCAATGTAACACAGGCCTAAAAAACATTCACTTTTTCAAACAAAAACATTTTTTTTAACAAAAACATTTTTTTTAACAAAAAGTTGTTTCAACTCATGTACCTATCTATCCATCCATCCATCCATCCATCCATCCATCCATCCATCCATCCATCCATCCATCCATCCATCAATCTATCTATAGAAATAGACACTTACCTGTCAGCATTGGTGCTGTTTCAGCACTCGTGCTGATATGCACGGCAAATGCAACCATTTTGCATTGACAGGTGAACAGCTGGGGGAAAACTCAAGTTCAGTTTGCGTCAGGGCGTCTGCATGGATGCAGGGTCAAAGGCCAAAGGCCTGGCACGCTACCTCACCTAACCAGCTAAACCTACCCACCACCTGCACAAAAAAACAGAAAACAAAACCAAAAAACACTGACCACTGGCGGGACCTACACAGACCCTACCCAAAATATACCAGGATAGACCACCCCTATATAAAATAACCCTAGATACAACAGCAATTTATAAAATAGACCCCTGTTAAAAAAAAACAAATCTAAAAAATAAAGTGCAGTACCGTGTCTACACACCTGGTGGCGCTAGAGGCGCACCAAACCACCACCAGTCGACTAGCCATACATCAATTACTATATAAACCAAGTTTCGTACAGATAAAACACACCGTTGCAGATATATGGACAGTTAAGATTCGGCCAATCAGATGCCCTTTATGCAAATGAGGGTGGTTACTAATGAGGGTGAAAGTCGTTTTTACCTCCCTACCTATATGCCATTTTAACCCTAACCTAACCATAGCCCCAAACTAACCCTAAACCCAAACTAACCATTAGTCCAAAGACTACTTTCAATATTTAACACAAAACAATAAAAAAATATGAACAAACAGTCGATCAAACTCATCTATCCATCTATCCATCTATCCATCTATCCATCTATCTATCCATCCATCCATCCATCACTCCATCACTCCATCACTCCATCCATCCATGTATAACACAGGCCTAAAAACATTCACTTTTTCAAACAAAAACTTTTTTTTTTTTAACAAAAAGTTGTTTAAACTCATGTATCTATATATTCATCTATTCATCTATCTATCTATTTATCTATCTATCCATCCATCCATCCATCCATCCATCCATCACTCCATCCATCCATGTATAACACAGGCCTAAAAACATTCACTTTTTCAAACAAAAACATATTTTTTTTAACAAAAAGTGGTTTAAACTCATGTATCTATATATTCATCTATTCATCTATCTATCCATCCATCCATCCATCCATCCATCACTCCATCACTCCATCCATCAATGTAACACAGGCCTAAAAAACATTCACTTTTTCAAACAAAAACATTTTTTTTAACAAAAACATTTTTTTTAACAAAAAGTTGTTTCAACTCATGTACCTATCTATCCATCCATCCATCCATCCATCCATCCATCCATCCATCCATCCATCCATCCATCCATCCATCAATCTATCTATAGAAATAGACACTTACCTGTCAGCATTGGTGCTGTTTCAGCACTCGTGCTGATATGCACGGCAAATGCAACCATTTTGCATTGACAGGTGAACAGCTGGGGGAAAACTCAAGTTCAGTTTGCGTCAGGGCGTCTGCATGGATGCAGGGTCAAAGGCCAAAGGCCTGGCACGCTACCTCACCTAACCAGCTAAACCTACCCACCACCTGCACAAAAAAACAGAAAACAAAACCAAAAAACACTGACCACTGGCGGGACCTACACAGACCCTACCCAAAATATACCAGGATAGACCACCCCTATATAAAATAACCCTAGATACAACAGCAATTTATAAAATAGACCCCTGTTAAAAAAAAACAAATCTAAAAAATAAAGTGCAGTACCGTGTCTACACACCTGGTGGCGCTAGAGGCGCACCAAACCACCACCAGTCGACTAGCCATACATCAATTACTATATAAACCAAGTTTCGTACAGATAAAACACACCGTTGCAGATATATGGACAGTTAAGATTCGGCCAATCAGATGCCCTTTATGCAAATGAGGGTGGTTACTAATGAGGGTGAAAGTCGTTTTTACCTCCCTACCTATATGCCATTTTAACCCTAACCTAACCATAGCCCCAAACTAACCCTAAACCCAAACTAACCATTAGTCCAAAGACTACTTTCAATATTTAACACAAAACAATAAAAAAATATGAACAAACAGTCGATCAAACTCATCTATCCATCTATCCATCTATCCATCTATCCATCTATCTATCCATCCATCCATCCATCACTCCATCACTCCATCACTCCATCCATCCATGTATAACACAGGCCTAAAAACATTCACTTTTTCAAACAAAAACTTTTTTTTTTTTAACAAAAAGTTGTTTAAACTCATGTATCTATATATTCATCTATTCATCTATCTATCTATTTATCTATCTATCCATCCATCCATCCATCCATCCATCCATCACTCCATCCATCCATGTATAACACAGGCCTAAAAACATTCACTTTTTCAAACAAAAACATATTTTTTTTAACAAAAAGTGGTTTAAACTCATGTATCTATATATTCATCTATTCATCTATCTATCCATCCATCCATCCATCCATCCATCACTCCATCACTCCATCCATCAATGTAACACAGGCCTAAAAAACATTCACTTTTTCAAACAAAAACATTTTTTTTAACAAAAACATTTTTTTTAACAAAAAGTTGTTTCAACTCATGTACCTATCTATCCATCCATCCATCCATCCATCCATCCATCCATCCATCCATCCATCCATCCATCCATCCATCCATCAATCTATCTATAGAAATAGACACTTACCTGTCAGCATTGGTGCTGTTTCAGCACTCGTGCTGATATGCACGGCAAATGCAACCATTTTGCATTGACAGGTGAACAGCTGGGGGAAAACTCAAGTTCAGTTTGCGTCAGGGCGTCTGCATGGATGCAGGGTCAAAGGCCAAAGGCCTGGCACGCTACCTCACCTAACCAGCTAAACCTACCCACCACCTGCACAAAAAAACAGAAAACAAAACCAAAAAACACTGACCACTGGCGGGACCTACACAGACCCTACCCAAAATATACCAGGATAGACCACCCCTATATAAAATAACCCTAGATACAACAGCAATTTATAAAATAGACCCCTGTTAAAAAAAAACAAATCTAAAAAATAAAGTGCAGTACCGTGTCTACACACCTGGTGGCGCTAGAGGCGCACCAAACCACCACCAGTCGACTAGCCATACATCAATTACTATATAAACCAAGTTTCGTACAGATAAAACACACCGTTGCAGATATATGGACAGTTAAGATTCGGCCAATCAGATGCCCTTTATGCAAATGAGGGTGGTTACTAATGAGGGTGAAAGTCGTTTTTACCTCCCTACCTATATGCCATTTTAACCCTAACCTAACCATAGCCCCAAACTAACCCTAAACCCAAACTAACCATTAGTCCAAAGACTACTTTCAATATTTAACACAAAACAATAAAAAAATATGAACAAACAGTCGATCAAACTCATCTATCCATCTATCCATCTATCCATCTATCCATCTATCTATCCATCCATCCATCCATCACTCCATCACTCCATCCATCCATGTATAACACAGGCCTAAAAACATTCACTTTTTCAAACAAAAACATATTTTTTTTAACAAAAAGTGGTTTAAACTCATGTATCTATATATTCATCTATTCATCTATCTATCCATCCATCCATCCATCCATCCATCACTCCATCACTCCATCCATCAATGTAACACAGGCCTAAAAAACATTCACTTTTTCAAACAAAAACATTTTTTTTAACAAAAACATTTTTTTTAACAAAAAGTTGTTTAAACTCATGTACCTATCTATCCATCCATCCATCCATCCATCCATCCATCCATCCATCACTCCATCCATCAATCTATCTATAGAAATAGACACTTACCTGTCAGCATTGGTGCTGTTTCAGCACTCGTGCTGATATGCACGGCAAATGCAACCATTTTGCATTGACAGGTGAACAGCTGGGGGAAAACTCAAGTTCAGTTTGCGTCAGGGCGTCTGCATGGATGCAGGGTCAAAGGCCAAAGGCCTGGCACGCTACCTCACCTAACCAGCTAAACCTACCCACCACCTGCACAAAAAAACAGAAAACAAAACCAAAAAACACTGACCACTGGCGGGACCTACACAGACCCTACCCAAAATATACCAGGATAGACCACCCCTATATAAAATAACCCTAGATACAACAGCAATTTATAAAATAGACCCCTGTTAAAAAAAAACAAATCTAAAAAATAAAGTGCAGTACCGTGTCTACACACCTGGTGGCGCTAGAGGCGCACCAAACCACCACCAGTCGACTAGCCATACATCAATTACTATATAAACCAAGTTTCGTACAGATAAAACACACCGTTGCAGATATATGGACAGTTAAGATTCGGCCAATCAGATGCCCTTTATGCAAATGAGGGTGGTTACTAATGAGGGTGAAAGTCGTTTTTACCTCCCTACCTATATGCCATTTTAACCCTAACCTAACCATAGCCTCAAACTAACCCTAAACCCAAACTAACCATTAGTCCAAAGACTACTTTCAATATTTAACACAAAACAATAAAAAAATATGAACAAACAGTCGATCAAACTCATCTATCCATCTATCCATCTATCCATCTATCCATCTATCTATCCATCCATCCATCCATCACTCCATCACTCCATCACTCCATCCATCCATGTATAACACAGGCCTAAAAACATTCACTTTTTCAAACAAAAACTTTTTTTTTTTTAACAAAAAGTTGTTTAAACTCATGTATCTATATATTCATCTATTCATCTATCTATCTATTTATCTATCTATCCATCCATCCATCCATCCATCCATCACTCCATCCATCCATGTATAACACAGGCCTAAAAACATTCACTTTTTCAAACAAAAACATATTTTTTTTAACAAAAAGTGGTTTAAACTCATGTATCTATATATTCATCTATCTATCCATCCATCCATCCATCCATCCATCACTCCATCACTCCATCCATCAATGTAACACAGGCCTAAAAAACATTCACTTTTTCAAACAAAAACATTTTTTTTAACAAAAACATTTTTTTTAACAAAAAGTTGTTTCAACTCATGTACCTATCTATCCATCCATCCATCCATCCATCCATCCATCCATCCATCCATCCATCCATCCATCCATCACTCCATCCATCAATCTATCTATAGAAATAGACACTTACCTGTCAGCATTGGTGCTGTTTCAGCACTCGTGCTGATATGCACGGCAAATGCAACCATTTTGCATTGACAGGTGAACAGCTGGGGGAAAACTCAAGTTCAGTTTGCGTCAGGGCGTCTGCATGGATGCAGGGTCAAAGGCCAAAGGCCTGGCACGCTACCTCACCTAACCAGCTAAACCTACCCACCACCTGCACAAAAAAACAGAAAACAAAACCAAAAAACACTGACCACTGGCGGGACCTACACAGACCCTACCCAAAATATACCAGGATAGACCACCCCTATATAAAATAACCCTAGATACAACAGCAATTTATAAAATAGACCCCTGTTAAAAAAAAACAAATCTAAAAAATAAAGTGCAGTACCGTGTCTACACACCTGGTGGCGCTAGAGGCGCACCAAACCACCACCAGTCGACTAGCCATACATCAATTACTATATAAACCAAGTTTCGTACAGATAAAACACACCGTTGCAGATATATGGACAGTTAAGATTCGGCCAATCAGATGCCCTTTATGCAAATGAGGGTGGTTACTAATGAGGGTGAAAGTCGTTTTTACCTCCCTACCTATATGCCATTTTAACCCTAACCTAACCATAGCCTCAAACTAACCCTAAACCCAAACTAACCATTAGTCCAAAGACTACTTTCAATATTTAACACAAAACAATAAAAAAATATGAACAAACAGTCGATCAAACTCATCTATCCATCTATCCATCTATCCATCTATCCATCTATCTATCCATCCATCCATCCATCCATCACTCCATCACTCCATCACTCCATCCATCCATGTATAACACAGGCCTAAAAACATTCACTTTTTCAAACAAAAACTTTTTTTTTTTTAACAAAAAGTTGTTTAAACTCATGTATCTATATATTCATCTATTCATCTATCTATCTATTTATCTATCTATCCATCCATCCATCCATCCATCCATCACTCCATCCATCCATGTATAACACAGGCCTAAAAACATTCACTTTTTCAAACAAAAACATATTTTTTTTAACAAAAAGTGGTTTAAACTCATGTATCTATATATTCATCTATTCATCTATCTATCCATCCATCCATCCATCCATCCATCACTCCATCACTCCATCCATCAATGTAACACAGGCCTAAAAAACATTCACTTTTTCAAACAAAAACATTTTTTTTAACAAAAACATTTTTTTTAACAAAAAGTTGTTTCAACTCATGTACCTATCTATCCATCCATCCATCCATCCATCCATCCATCCATCCATCCATCCATCCATCCATCCATCCATCCATCACTCCATCCATCAATCTATCTATAGAAATAGACACTTACCTGTCAGCATTGGTGCTGTTTCAGCACTCGTGCTGATATGCACGGCAAATGCAACCATTTTGCATTGACAGGTGAACAGCTGGGGGAAAACTCAAGTTCAGTTTGCGTCAGGGCGTCTGCATGGATGCAGGGTCAAAGGCCAAAGGCCTGGCACGCTACCTCACCTAACCAGCTAAACCTACCCACCACCTGCACAAAAAAACAGAAAACAAAACCAAAAAACACTGACCACTGGCGGGACCTACACAGACCCTACCCAAAATATACCAGGATAGACCACCCCTATATAAAATAACCCTAGATACAACAGCAATTTATAAAATAGACCCCTGTTAAAAAAAAACAAATCTAAAAAATAAAGTGCAGTACCGTGTCTACACACCTGGTGGCGCTAGAGGCGCACCAAACCACCACCAGTCGACTAGCCATACATCAATTACTATATAAACCAAGTTTCGTACAGATAAAACACACCGTTGCAGATATATGGACAGTTAAGATTCGGCCAATCAGATGCCCTTTATGCAAATGAGGGTGGTTACTAATGAGGGTGAAAGTCGTTTTTACCTCCCTACCTATATGCCATTTTAACCCTAACCTAACCATAGCCTCAAACTAACCCTAAACCCAAACTAACCATTAGTCCAAAGACTACTTTCAATATTTAACACAAAACAATAAAAAAATATGAACAAACAGTCGATCAAACTCATCTATCCATCTATCCATCTATCCATCTATCCATCTATCTATCCATCCATCCATCCATCACTCCATCACTCCATCACTCCATCCATCCATGTATAACACAGGCCTAAAAACATTCACTTTTTCAAACAAAAACTTTTTTTTTTTTAACAAAAAGTTGTTTAAACTCATGTATCTATATATTCATCTATTCATCTATCTATCTATTTATCTATCTATCCATCCATCCATCCATCCATCCATCCATCACTCCATCCATCCATGTATAACACAGGCCTAAAAACATTCACTTTTTCAAACAAAAACATATTTTTTTTAACAAAAAGTGGTTTAAACTCATGTATCTATATATTCATCTATTCATCTATCTATCCATCCATCCATCCATCCATCCATCACTCCATCACTCCATCCATCAATGTAACACAGGCCTAAAAAACATTCACTTTTTCAAACAAAAACATTTTTTTTAACAAAAACATTTTTTTTAACAAAAAGTTGTTTCAACTCATGTACCTATCTATCCATCCATCCATCCATCCATCCATCCATCCATCCATCCATCCATCCATCCATCCATCCATCCATCCATCACTCCATCCATCAATCTATCTATAGAAATAGACACTTACCTGTCAGCATTGGTGCTGTTTCAGCACTCGTGCTGATATGCACGGCAAATGCAACCATTTTGCATTGACAGGTGAACAGCTGGGGGAAAACTCAAGTTCAGTTTGCGTCAGGGCGTCTGCATGGATGCAGGGTCAAAGGCCAAAGGCCTGGCACGCTACCTCACCTAACCAGCTAAACCTACCCACCACCTGCACAAAAAAACAGAAAACAAAACCAAAAAACACTGACCACTGGCGGGACCTACACAGACCCTACCCAAAATATACCAGGATAGACCACCCCTATATAAAATAACCCTAGATACAACAGCAATTTATAAAATAGACCCCTGTTAAAAAAAAACAAATCTAAAAAATAAAGTGCAGTACCGTGTCTACACACCTGGTGGCGCTAGAGGCGCACCAAACCACCACCAGTCGACTAGCCATACATCAATTACTATATAAACCAAGTTTCGTACAGATAAAACACACCGTTGCAGATATATGGACAGTTAAGATTCGGCCAATCAGATGCCCTTTATGCAAATGAGGGTGGTTACTAATGAGGGTGAAAGTCGTTTTTACCTCCCTACCTATATGCCATTTTAACCCTAACCTAACCATAGCCTCAAACTAACCCTAAACCCAAACTAACCATTAGTCCAAAGACTACTTTCAATATTTAACACAAAACAATAAAAAAATATGAACAAACAGTCGATCAAACTCATCTATCCATCTATCCATCTATCCATCTATCCATCTATCTATCCATCCATCCATCCATCCATCACTCCATCACTCCATCACTCCATCCATCCATGTATAACACAGGCCTAAAAACATTCACTTTTTCAAACAAAAACTTTTTTTTTTTTAACAAAAAGTTGTTTAAACTCATGTATCTATATATTCATCTATTCATCTATCTATCTATCTATCCATCTATCCATCCATCCATCCATCCATCCATCACTCCATCCATCCATGTATAACACAGGCCTAAAAACATTCACTTTTTCAAACAAAAACATATTTTTTTTAACAAAAAGTGGTTTAAACTCATGTATCTATATATTCATCTATTCATCTATCTATCCATCCATCCATCCATCCATCCATCACTCCATCACTCCATCCATCAATGTAACACAGGCCTAAAAAACATTCACTTTTTCAAACAAAAACATTTTTTTTAACAAAAACATTTTTTTTAACAAAAAGTTGTTTCAACTCATGTACCTATCTATCCATCCATCCATCCATCCATCCATCCATCCATCCATCCATCCATCCATCCATCCATCCATCCATCCATCCATCACTCCATCCATCAATCTATCTATAGAAATAGACACTTACCTGTCAGCATTGGTGCTGTTTCAGCACTCGTGCTGATATGCACGGCAAATGCAACCATTTTGCATTGACAGGTGAACAGCTGGGGGAAAACTCAAGTTCAGTTTGCGTCAGGGCGTCTGCATGGATGCAGGGTCAAAGGCCAAAGGCCTGGCACGCTACCTCACCTAACCAGCTAAACCTACCCACCACCTGCACAAAAAAACAGAAAACAAAACCAAAAAACACTGACCACTGGCGGGACCTACACAGACCCTACCCAAAATATACCAGGATAGACCACCCCTATATAAAATAACCCTAGATACAACAGCAATTTATAAAATAGACCCCTGTTAAAAAAAAACAAATCTAAAAAATAAAGTGCAGTACCGTGTCTACACACCTGGTGGCGCTAGAGGCGCACCAAACCACCACCAGTCGACTAGCCATACATCAATTACTATATAAACCAAGTTTCGTACAGATAAAACACACCGTTGCAGATATATGGACAGTTAAGATTCGGCCAATCAGATGCCCTTTATGCAAATGAGGGTGGTTACTAATGAGGGTGAAAGTCGTTTTTACCTCCCTACCTATATGCCATTTTAACCCTAACCTAACCATAGCCCCAAACTAACCCTAAACCCAAACTAACCATTAGTCCAAAGACTACTTTCAATATTTAACACAAAACAATAAAAAAATATGAACAAACAGTCGATCAAACTCATCTATCCATCTATCCATCTATCCATCTATCCATCTATCTATCCATCCATCCATCCATCACTCCATCACTCCATCACTCCATCCATCCATGTATAACACAGGCCTAAAAACATTCACTTTTTCAAACAAAAACTTTTTTTTTTTTAACAAAAAGTTGTTTAAACTCATGTATCTATATATTCATCTATTCATCTATCTATCTATTTATCTATCTATCCATCCATCCATCCATCCATCCATCACTCCATCCATCCATGTATAACACAGGCCTAAAAACATTCACTTTTTCAAACAAAAACATATTTTTTTTAACAAAAAGTGGTTTAAACTCATGTATCTATATATTCATCTATTCATCTATCTATCCATCCATCCATCCATCCATCCATCACTCCATCACTCCATCCATCAATGTAACACAGGCCTAAAAAACATTCACTTTTTCAAACAAAAACATTTTTTTTAACAAAAACATTTTTTTTAACAAAAAGTTGTTTCAACTCATGTACCTATCTATCCATCCATCCATCCATCCATCCATCCATCCATCCATCCATCCATCCATCCATCCATCCATCCATCACTCCATCCATCAATCTATCTATAGAAATAGACACTTACCTGTCAGCATTGGTGCTGTTTCAGCACTCGTGCTGATATGCACGGCAAATGCAACCATTTTGCATTGACAGGTGAACAGCTGGGGGAAAACTCAAGTTCAGTTTGCGTCAGGGCGTCTGCATGGATGCAGGGTCAAAGGCCAAAGGCCTGGCACGCTACCTCACCTAACCAGCTAAACCTACCCACCACCTGCACAAAAAAACAGAAAACAAAACCAAAAAACACTGACCACTGGCGGGACCTACACAGACCCTACCCAAAATATACCAGGATAGACCACCCCTATATAAAATAACCCTAGATACAACAGCAATTTATAAAATAGACCCCTGTTAAAAAAAAACAAATCTAAAAAATAAAGTGCAGTACCGTGTCTACACACCTGGTGGCGCTAGAGGCGCACCAAACCACCACCAGTCGACTAGCCATACATCAATTACTATATAAACCAAGTTTCGTACAGATAAAACACACCGTTGCAGATATATGGACAGTTAAGATTCGGCCAATCAGATGCCCTTTATGCAAATGAGGGTGGTTACTAATGAGGGTGAAAGTCGTTTTTACCTCCCTACCTATATGCCATTTTAACCCTAACCTAACCATAGCCTCAAACTAACCCTAAACCCAAACTAACCATTAGTCCAAAGACTACTTTCAATATTTAACACAAAACAATAAAAAAATATGAACAAACAGTCGATCAAACTCATCTATCCATCTATCCATCTATCCATCTATCCATCTATCTATCCATCCATCCATCCATCACTCCATCACTCCATCACTCCATCCATCCATGTATAACACAGGCCTAAAAACATTCACTTTTTCAAACAAAAACTTTTTTTTTTTTAACAAAAAGTTGTTTAAACTCATGTATCTATATATTCATCTATTCATCTATCTATCTATTTATCTATCTATCCATCCATCCATCCATCCATCCATCACTCCATCCATCCATGTATAACACAGGCCTAAAAACATTCACTTTTTCAAACAAAAACATATTTTTTTTAACAAAAAGTGGTTTAAACTCATGTATCTATATATTCATCTATTCATCTATCTATCCATCCATCCATCCATCCATCCATCACTCCATCACTCCATCCATCAATGTAACACAGGCCTAAAAAACATTCACTTTTTCAAACAAAAACATTTTTTTTAACAAAAACATTTTTTTTAACAAAAAGTTGTTTCAACTCATGTACCTATCTATCCATCCATCCATCCATCCATCCATCCATCCATCCATCCATCCATCCATCCATCCATCACTCCATCCATCAATCTATCTATAGAAATAGACACTTACCTGTCAGCATTGGTGCTGTTTCAGCACTCGTGCTGATATGCACGGCAAATGCAACCATTTTGCATTGACAGGTGAACAGCTGGGGGAAAACTCAAGTTCAGTTTGCGTCAGGGCGTCTGCATGGATGCAGGGTCAAAGGCCAAAGGCCTGGCACGCTACCTCACCTAACCAGCTAAACCTACCCACCACCTGCACAAAAAAACAGAAAACAAAACCAAAAAACACTGACCACTGGCGGGACCTACACAGACCCTACCCAAAATATACCAGGATAGACCACCCCTATATAAAATAACCCTAGATACAACAGCAATTTATAAAATAGACCCCTGTTAAAAAAAAACAAATCTAAAAAATAAAGTGCAGTACCGTGTCTACACACCTGGTGGCGCTAGAGGCGCACCAAACCACCACCAGTCGACTAGCCATACATCAATTACTATATAAACCAAGTTTCGTACAGATAAAACACACCGTTGCAGATATATGGACAGTTAAGATTCGGCCAATCAGATGCCCTTTATGCAAATGAGGGTGGTTACTAATGAGGGTGAAAGTCGTTTTTACCTCCCTACCTATATGCCATTTTAACCCTAACCTAACCATAGCCTAACCTAACCATAGCCCCAAACTAACCCTAAACCCAAACTAACCATTAGTCCAAAGACTACTTTCAATATTTAACACAAAACAATAAAAAAATATGAACAAACAGTCGATCAAACTCATCTATCCATCTATCCATCTATCCATCTATCCATCTATCTATCCATCCATCCATCCATCCATCCATCACTCCATCACTCCATCCATCCATGTATAACACAGGCCTAAAAACATTCACTTTTTCAAACAAAAACTTTTTTTTTTTTAACAAAAAGTTGTTTAAACTCATGTATCTATATATTCATCTATTCATCTATCTATCTATTTATCTATCTATCCATCCATCCATCCATCCATCCATCACTCCATCCATCCATGTATAACACAGGCCTAAAAACATTCACTTTTTCAAACAAAAACATATTTTTTTTAACAAAAAGTGGTTTAAACTCATGTATCTATATATTCATCTATTCATCTATCTATCCATCCATCCATCCATCCATCCATCACTCCATCACTCCATCCATCAATGTAACACAGGCCTAAAAAACATTCACTTTTTCAAACAAAAACATTTTTTTTAACAAAAACATTTTTTTTAACAAAAAGTTGTTTCAACTCATGTACCTATCTATCCATCCATCCATCCATCCATCCATCCATCCATCCATCCATCCATCCATCCATCACTCCATCCATCAATCTATCTATAGAAATAGACACTTACCTGTCAGCATTGGTGCTGTTTCAGCACTCGTGCTGATATGCACGGCAAATGCAACCATTTTGCATTGACAGGTGAACAGCTGGGGGAAAACTCAAGTTCAGTTTGCGTCAGGGCGTCTGCATGGATGCAGGGTCAAAGGCCAAAGGCCTGGCACGCTACCTCACCTAACCAGCTAAACCTACCCACCACCTGCACAAAAAAACAGAAAACAAAACCAAAAAACACTGACCACTGGCGGGACCTACACAGACCCTACCCAAAATATACCAGGATAGACCACCCCTATATAAAATAACCCTAGATACAACAGCAATTTATAAAATAGACCCCTGTTAAAAAAAAACAAATCTAAAAAATAAAGTGCAGTACCGTGTCTACACACCTGGTGGCGCTAGAGGCGCACCAAACCACCACCAGTCGACTAGCCATACATCAATTACTATATAAACCAAGTTTCGTACAGATAAAACACACCGTTGCAGATATATGGACAGTTAAGATTCGGCCAATCAGATGCCCTTTATGCAAATGAGGGTGGTTACTAATGAGGGTGAAAGTCGTTTTTACCTCCCTACCTAACCCTAACCCTAACCCAAAAAACACTGACCACTGGCGGGACCTACACAGACCCTACCCAAAATATACCAGGATAGACCACCCCTATATAAAATAACCCTAGATACAACAGCAATTTATAAAATAGACCCCTGTTAAAAAAAAACAAATCTAAAAAATAAAGTGCAGTACCGTGTCTACACACCTGGTGGCGCTAGAGGCGCACCAAACCACCACCAGTCGACTAGCCATACATCAATTACTATATAAACCAAGTTTCGTACAGATAAAACACACCGTTGCAGATATATGGACAGTTAAGATTCGGCCAATCAGATGCCCTTTATGCAAATGAGGGTGGTTACTAATGAGGGTGAAAGTCGTTTTTACCTCCCTACCTATATGCCATTTTAACCCTAACCTAACCATAGCCCCAAACTAACCCTAAACCCAAACTAACCATTAGTCCAAAGACTACTTTCAATATTTAACACAAAACAATAAAAAAATATGAACAAACAGTCGATCAAACTCATCTATCCATCTATCCATCTATCCATCTATCCATCTATCCATCTATCTATCCATCCATCCATCCATCACTCCATCACTCCATCACTCCATCCATCCATGTATAACACAGGCCTAAAAACATTCACTTTTTCAAACAAAAACTTTTTTTTTTTTAACAAAAAGTTGTTTAAACTCATGTATCTATATATTCATCTATTCATCTATCTATCTATTTATCTATCTATCCATCCATCCATCCATCCATCCATCCATCACTCCATCACTCCATCCATCCATGTATAACACAGGCCTAAAAACATTCACTTTTTCAAACAAAAACATATTTTTTTTAACAAAAAGTGGTTTAAACTCATGTATCTATATATTCATCTATTCATCTATCTATCCATCCATCCATCCATCCATCCATCACTCCATCACTCCATCCATCAATGTAACACAGGCCTAAAAAACATTCACTTTTTCAAACAAAAACATTTTTTTTAACAAAAACATTTTTTTTAACAAAAAGTTGTTTCAACTCATGTACCTATCTATCCATCCATCCATCCATCCATCCATCCATCCATCCATCCATCACTCCATCCATCAATCTATCTATAGAAATAGACACTTACCTGTCAGCATTGGTGCTGTTTCAGCACTCGTGCTGATATGCACGGCAAATGCAACCATTTTGCATTGACAGGTGAACAGCTGGGGGAAAACTCAAGTTCAGTTTGCGTCAGGGCGTCTGCATGGATGCAGGGTCAAAGGCCAAAGGCCTGGCACGCTACCTCACCTAACCAGCTAAACCTACCCACCACCTGCACAAAAAAACAGAAAACAAAACCAAAAAACACTGACCACTGGCGGGACCTACACAGACCCTACCCAAAATATACCAGGATAGACCACCCCTATATAAAATAACCCTAGATACAACAGCAATTTATAAAATAGACCCCTGTTAAAAAAAAACAAATCTAAAAAATAAAGTGCAGTACCGTGTCTACACACCTGGTGGCGCTAGAGGCGCACCAAACCACCACCAGTCGACTAGCCATACATCAATTACTATATAAACCAAGTTTCGTACAGATAAAACACACCGTTGCAGATATATGGACAGTTAAGATTCGGCCAATCAGATGCCCTTTATGCAAATGAGGGTGGTTACTAATGAGGGTGAAAGTCGTTTTTACCTCCCTACCTATATGCCATTTTAACCCTAACCTAACCATAGCCTAACCTAACCATAGCCCCAAACTAACCCTAAACCCAAACTAACCATTAGTCCAAAGACTACTTTCAATATTTAACACAAAACAATAAAAAAATATGAACAAACAGTCGATCAAACTCATCTATCCATCTATCCATCTATCCATCTATCCATCTATCTATCCATCCATCCATCCATCCATCCATCACTCCATCACTCCATCCATCCATGTATAACACAGGCCTAAAAACATTCACTTTTTCAAACAAAAACTTTTTTTTTTTTAACAAAAAGTTGTTTAAACTCATGTATCTATATATTCATCTATTCATCTATCTATCTATTTATCTATCTATCCATCCATCCATCCATCCATCCATCACTCCATCCATCCATGTATAACACAGGCCTAAAAACATTCACTTTTTCAAACAAAAACATATTTTTTTTAACAAAAAGTGGTTTAAACTCATGTATCTATATATTCATCTATTCATCTATCTATCCATCCATCCATCCATCCATCCATCACTCCATCACTCCATCCATCAATGTAACACAGGCCTAAAAAACATTCACTTTTTCAAACAAAAACATTTTTTTTAACAAAAACATTTTTTTTAACAAAAAGTTGTTTCAACTCATGTACCTATCTATCCATCCATCCATCCATCCATCCATCCATCCATCCATCCATCCATCCATCCATCCATCCATCAATCTATCTATAGAAATAGACACTTACCTGTCAGCATTGGTGCTGTTTCAGCACTCGTGCTGATATGCACGGCAAATGCAACCATTTTGCATTGACAGGTGAACAGCTGGGGGAAAACTCAAGTTCAGTTTGCGTCAGGGCGTCTGCATGGATGCAGGGTCAAAGGCCAAAGGCCTGGCACGCTACCTCACCTAACCAGCTAAACCTACCCACCACCTGCACAAAAAAACAGAAAACAAAACCAAAAAACACTGACCACTGGCGGGACCTACACAGACCCTACCCAAAATATACCAGGATAGACCACCCCTATATAAAATAACCCTAGATACAACAGCAATTTATAAAATAGACCCCTGTTAAAAAAAAACAAATCTAAAAAATAAAGTGCAGTACCGTGTCTACACACCTGGTGGCGCTAGAGGCGCACCAAACCACCACCAGTCGACTAGCCATACATCAATTACTATATAAACCAAGTTTCGTACAGATAAAACACACCGTTGCAGATATATGGACAGTTAAGATTCGGCCAATCAGATGCCCTTTATGCAAATGAGGGTGGTTACTAATGAGGGTGAAAGTCGTTTTTACCTCCCTACCTATATGCCATTTTAACCCTAACCTAACCATAGCCTCAAACTAACCCTAAACCCAAACTAACCATTAGTCCAAAGACTACTTTCAATATTTAACACAAAACAATAAAAAAATATGAACAAACAGTCGATCAAACTCATCTATCCATCTATCCATCTATCCATCTATCCATCTATCTATCCATCCATCCATCCATCACTCCATCACTCCATCACTCCATCCATCCATGTATAACACAGGCCTAAAAACATTCACTTTTTCAAACAAAAACTTTTTTTTTTTTAACAAAAAGTTGTTTAAACTCATGTATCTATATATTCATCTATTCATCTATCTATCTATTTATCTATCTATCCATCCATCCATCCATCCATCCATCCATCACTCCATCCATCCATGTATAACACAGGCCTAAAAACATTCACTTTTTCAAACAAAAACATATTTTTTTTAACAAAAAGTGGTTTAAACTCATGTATCTATATATTCATCTATTCATCTATCTATCCATCCATCCATCCATCCATCCATCACTCCATCACTCCATCCATCAATGTAACACAGGCCTAAAAAACATTCACTTTTTCAAACAAAAACATTTTTTTTAACAAAAACATTTTTTTTAACAAAAAGTTGTTTCAACTCATGTACCTATCTATCCATCCATCCATCCATCCATCCATCCATCCATCCATCCATCCATCCATCCATCCATCCATCCATCACTCCATCCATCAATCTATCTATAGAAATAGACACTTACCTGTCAGCATTGGTGCTGTTTCAGCACTCGTGCTGATATGCACGGCAAATGCAACCATTTTGCATTGACAGGTGAACAGCTGGGGGAAAACTCAAGTTCAGTTTGCGTCAGGGCGTCTGCATGGATGCAGGGTCAAAGGCCAAAGGCCTGGCACGCTACCTCACCTAACCAGCTAAACCTACCCACCACCTGCACAAAAAAACAGAAAACAAAACCAAAAAACACTGACCACTGGCGGGACCTACACAGACCCTACCCAAAATATACCAGGATAGACCACCCCTATATAAAATAACCCTAGATACAACAGCAATTTATAAAATAGACCCCTGTTAAAAAAAAACAAATCTAAAAAATAAAGTGCAGTACCGTGTCTACACACCTGGTGGCGCTAGAGGCGCACCAAACCACCACCAGTCGACTAGCCATACATCAATTACTATATAAACCAAGTTTCGTACAGATAAAACACACCGTTGCAGATATATGGACAGTTAAGATTCGGCCAATCAGATGCCCTTTATGCAAATGAGGGTGGTTACTAATGAGGGTGAAAGTCGTTTTTACCTCCCTACCTATATGCCATTTTAACCCTAACCTAACCATAGCCCCAAACTAACCCTAAACCCAAACTAACCATTAGTCCAAAGACTACTTTCAATATTTAACACAAAACAATAAAAAAATATGAACAAACAGTCGATCAAACTCATCTATCCATCTATCCATCTATCCATCTATCCATCTATCTATCCATCCATCCATCCATCACTCCATCACTCCATCACTCCATCCATCCATGTATAACACAGGCCTAAAAACATTCACTTTTTCAAACAAAAACTTTTTTTTTTTTAACAAAAAGTTGTTTAAACTCATGTATCTATATATTCATCTATTCATCTATCTATCTATTTATCTATCTATCCATCCATCCATCCATCCATCCATCCATCACTCCATCCATCCATGTATAACACAGGCCTAAAAACATTCACTTTTTCAAACAAAAACATATTTTTTTTAACAAAAAGTGGTTTAAACTCATGTATCTATATATTCATCTATTCATCTATCTATCCATCCATCCATCCATCCATCCATCACTCCATCACTCCATCCATCAATGTAACACAGGCCTAAAAAACATTCACTTTTTCAAACAAAAACATTTTTTTTAACAAAAACATTTTTTTTAACAAAAAGTTGTTTCAACTCATGTACCTATCTATCCATCCATCCATCCATCCATCCATCCATCCATCCATCCATCCATCCATCCATCCATCCATCAATCTATCTATAGAAATAGACACTTACCTGTCAGCATTGGTGCTGTTTCAGCACTCGTGCTGATATGCACGGCAAATGCAACCATTTTGCATTGACAGGTGAACAGCTGGGGGAAAACTCAAGTTCAGTTTGCGTCAGGGCGTCTGCATGGATGCAGGGTCAAAGGCCAAAGGCCTGGCACGCTACCTCACCTAACCAGCTAAACCTACCCACCACCTGCACAAAAAAACAGAAAACAAAACCAAAAAACACTGACCACTGGCGGGACCTACACAGACCCTACCCAAAATATACCAGGATAGACCACCCCTATATAAAATAACCCTAGATACAACAGCAATTTATAAAATAGACCCCTGTTAAAAAAAAACAAATCTAAAAAATAAAGTGCAGTACCGTGTCTACACACCTGGTGGCGCTAGAGGCGCACCAAACCACCACCAGTCGACTAGCCATACATCAATTACTATATAAACCAAGTTTCGTACAGATAAAACACACCGTTGCAGATATATGGACAGTTAAGATTCGGCCAATCAGATGCCCTTTATGCAAATGAGGGTGGTTACTAATGAGGGTGAAAGTCGTTTTTACCTCCCTACCTATATGCCATTTTAACCCTAACCTAACCATAGCCCCAAACTAACCCTAAACCCAAACTAACCATTAGTCCAAAGACTACTTTCAATATTTAACACAAAACAATAAAAAAATATGAACAAACAGTCGATCAAACTCATCTATCCATCTATCCATCTATCCATCTATCCATCTATCTATCCATCCATCCATCCATCACTCCATCACTCCATCACTCCATCCATCCATGTATAACACAGGCCTAAAAACATTCACTTTTTCAAACAAAAACTTTTTTTTTTTTAACAAAAAGTTGTTTAAACTCATGTATCTATATATTCATCTATTCATCTATCTATCTATTTATCTATCTATCCATCCATCCATCCATCCATCCATCCATCACTCCATCCATCCATGTATAACACAGGCCTAAAAACATTCACTTTTTCAAACAAAAACATATTTTTTTTAACAAAAAGTGGTTTAAACTCATGTATCTATATATTCATCTATTCATCTATCTATCCATCCATCCATCCATCCATCCATCACTCCATCACTCCATCCATCAATGTAACACAGGCCTAAAAAACATTCACTTTTTCAAACAAAAACATTTTTTTTAACAAAAACATTTTTTTTAACAAAAAGTTGTTTCAACTCATGTACCTATCTATCCATCCATCCATCCATCCATCCATCCATCCATCCATCCATCCATCCATCCATCCATCCATCAATCTATCTATAGAAATAGACACTTACCTGTCAGCATTGGTGCTGTTTCAGCACTCGTGCTGATATGCACGGCAAATGCAACCATTTTGCATTGACAGGTGAACAGCTGGGGGAAAACTCAAGTTCAGTTTGCGTCAGGGCGTCTGCATGGATGCAGGGTCAAAGGCCAAAGGCCTGGCACGCTACCTCACCTAACCAGCTAAACCTACCCACCACCTGCACAAAAAAACAGAAAACAAAACCAAAAAACACTGACCACTGGCGGGACCTACACAGACCCTACCCAAAATATACCAGGATAGACCACCCCTATATAAAATAACCCTAGATACAACAGCAATTTATAAAATAGACCCCTGTTAAAAAAAAACAAATCTAAAAAATAAAGTGCAGTACCGTGTCTACACACCTGGTGGCGCTAGAGGCGCACCAAACCACCACCAGTCGACTAGCCATACATCAATTACTATATAAACCAAGTTTCGTACAGATAAAACACACCGTTGCAGATATATGGACAGTTAAGATTCGGCCAATCAGATGCCCTTTATGCAAATGAGGGTGGTTACTAATGAGGGTGAAAGTCGTTTTTACCTCCCTACCTATATGCCATTTTAACCCTAACCTAACCATAGCCCCAAACTAACCCTAAACCCAAACTAACCATTAGTCCAAAGACTACTTTCAATATTTAACACAAAACAATAAAAAAATATGAACAAACAGTCGATCAAACTCATCTATCCATCTATCCATCTATCCATCTATCCATCTATCTATCCATCCATCCATCCATCACTCCATCACTCCATCACTCCATCCATCCATGTATAACACAGGCCTAAAAACATTCACTTTTTCAAACAAAAACTTTTTTTTTTTTAACAAAAAGTTGTTTAAACTCATGTATCTATATATTCATCTATTCATCTATCTATCTATTTATCTATCTATCCATCCATCCATCCATCCATCCATCCATCACTCCATCCATCCATGTATAACACAGGCCTAAAAACATTCACTTTTTCAAACAAAAACATATTTTTTTTAACAAAAAGTGGTTTAAACTCATGTATCTATATATTCATCTATTCATCTATCTATCCATCCATCCATCCATCCATCCATCACTCCATCACTCCATCCATCAATGTAACACAGGCCTAAAAAACATTCACTTTTTCAAACAAAAACATTTTTTTTAACAAAAACATTTTTTTTAACAAAAAGTTGTTTCAACTCATGTACCTATCTATCCATCCATCCATCCATCCATCCATCCATCCATCCATCCATCCATCCATCCATCCATCCATCCATCAATCTATCTATAGAAATAGACACTTACCTGTCAGCATTGGTGCTGTTTCAGCACTCGTGCTGATATGCACGGCAAATGCAACCATTTTGCATTGACAGGTGAACAGCTGGGGGAAAACTCAAGTTCAGTTTGCGTCAGGGCGTCTGCATGGATGCAGGGTCAAAGGCCAAAGGCCTGGCACGCTACCTCACCTAACCAGCTAAACCTACCCACCACCTGCACAAAAAAACAGAAAACAAAACCAAAAAACACTGACCACTGGCGGGACCTACACAGACCCTACCCAAAATATACCAGGATAGACCACCCCTATATAAAATAACCCTAGATACAACAGCAATTTATAAAATAGACCCCTGTTAAAAAAAAACAAATCTAAAAAATAAAGTGCAGTACCGTGTCTACACACCTGGTGGCGCTAGAGGCGCACCAAACCACCACCAGTCGACTAGCCATACATCAATTACTATATAAACCAAGTTTCGTACAGATAAAACACACCGTTGCAGATATATGGACAGTTAAGATTCGGCCAATCAGATGCCCTTTATGCAAATGAGGGTGGTTACTAATGAGGGTGAAAGTCGTTTTTACCTCCCTACCTATATGCCATTTTAACCCTAACCTAACCATAGCCCCAAACTAACCCTAAACCCAAACTAACCATTAGTCCAAAGACTACTTTCAATATTTAACACAAAACAATAAAAAAATATGAACAAACAGTCGATCAAACTCATCTATCCATCTATCCATCTATCCATCTATCCATCTATCTATCCATCCATCCATCCATCACTCCATCACTCCATCCATCCATGTATAACACAGGCCTAAAAACATTCACTTTTTCAAACAAAAACATATTTTTTTTAACAAAAAGTGGTTTAAACTCATGTATCTATATATTCATCTATTCATCTATCTATCCATCCATCCATCCATCCATCCATCACTCCATCACTCCATCCATCAATGTAACACAGGCCTAAAAAACATTCACTTTTTCAAACAAAAACATTTTTTTTAACAAAAACATTTTTTTTAACAAAAAGTTGTTTAAACTCATGTACCTATCTATCCATCCATCCATCCATCCATCCATCCATCCATCCATCACTCCATCCATCAATCTATCTATAGAAATAGACACTTACCTGTCAGCATTGGTGCTGTTTCAGCACTCGTGCTGATATGCACGGCAAATGCAACCATTTTGCATTGACAGGTGAACAGCTGGGGGAAAACTCAAGTTCAGTTTGCGTCAGGGCGTCTGCATGGATGCAGGGTCAAAGGCCAAAGGCCTGGCACGCTACCTCACCTAACCAGCTAAACCTACCCACCACCTGCACAAAAAAACAGAAAACAAAACCAAAAAACACTGACCACTGGCGGGACCTACACAGACCCTACCCAAAATATACCAGGATAGACCACCCCTATATAAAATAACCCTAGATACAACAGCAATTTATAAAATAGACCCCTGTTAAAAAAAAACAAATCTAAAAAATAAAGTGCAGTACCGTGTCTACACACCTGGTGGCGCTAGAGGCGCACCAAACCACCACCAGTCGACTAGCCATACATCAATTACTATATAAACCAAGTTTCGTACAGATAAAACACACCGTTGCAGATATATGGACAGTTAAGATTCGGCCAATCAGATGCCCTTTATGCAAATGAGGGTGGTTACTAATGAGGGTGAAAGTCGTTTTTACCTCCCTACCTATATGCCATTTTAACCCTAACCTAACCATAGCCTCAAACTAACCCTAAACCCAAACTAACCATTAGTCCAAAGACTACTTTCAATATTTAACACAAAACAATAAAAAAATATGAACAAACAGTCGATCAAACTCATCTATCCATCTATCCATCTATCCATCTATCCATCTATCTATCCATCCATCCATCCATCACTCCATCACTCCATCACTCCATCCATCCATGTATAACACAGGCCTAAAAACATTCACTTTTTCAAACAAAAACTTTTTTTTTTTTAACAAAAAGTTGTTTAAACTCATGTATCTATATATTCATCTATTCATCTATCTATCTATTTATCTATCTATCCATCCATCCATCCATCCATCCATCACTCCATCCATCCATGTATAACACAGGCCTAAAAACATTCACTTTTTCAAACAAAAACATATTTTTTTTAACAAAAAGTGGTTTAAACTCATGTATCTATATATTCATCTATCTATCCATCCATCCATCCATCCATCCATCACTCCATCACTCCATCCATCAATGTAACACAGGCCTAAAAAACATTCACTTTTTCAAACAAAAACATTTTTTTTAACAAAAACATTTTTTTTAACAAAAAGTTGTTTCAACTCATGTACCTATCTATCCATCCATCCATCCATCCATCCATCCATCCATCCATCCATCCATCCATCCATCCATCACTCCATCCATCAATCTATCTATAGAAATAGACACTTACCTGTCAGCATTGGTGCTGTTTCAGCACTCGTGCTGATATGCACGGCAAATGCAACCATTTTGCATTGACAGGTGAACAGCTGGGGGAAAACTCAAGTTCAGTTTGCGTCAGGGCGTCTGCATGGATGCAGGGTCAAAGGCCAAAGGCCTGGCACGCTACCTCACCTAACCAGCTAAACCTACCCACCACCTGCACAAAAAAACAGAAAACAAAACCAAAAAACACTGACCACTGGCGGGACCTACACAGACCCTACCCAAAATATACCAGGATAGACCACCCCTATATAAAATAACCCTAGATACAACAGCAATTTATAAAATAGACCCCTGTTAAAAAAAAACAAATCTAAAAAATAAAGTGCAGTACCGTGTCTACACACCTGGTGGCGCTAGAGGCGCACCAAACCACCACCAGTCGACTAGCCATACATCAATTACTATATAAACCAAGTTTCGTACAGATAAAACACACCGTTGCAGATATATGGACAGTTAAGATTCGGCCAATCAGATGCCCTTTATGCAAATGAGGGTGGTTACTAATGAGGGTGAAAGTCGTTTTTACCTCCCTACCTATATGCCATTTTAACCCTAACCTAACCATAGCCTCAAACTAACCCTAAACCCAAACTAACCATTAGTCCAAAGACTACTTTCAATATTTAACACAAAACAATAAAAAAATATGAACAAACAGTCGATCAAACTCATCTATCCATCTATCCATCTATCCATCTATCCATCTATCTATCCATCCATCCATCCATCCATCACTCCATCACTCCATCACTCCATCCATCCATGTATAACACAGGCCTAAAAACATTCACTTTTTCAAACAAAAACTTTTTTTTTTTTAACAAAAAGTTGTTTAAACTCATGTATCTATATATTCATCTATTCATCTATCTATCTATTTATCTATCTATCCATCCATCCATCCATCCATCCATCACTCCATCCATCCATGTATAACACAGGCCTAAAAACATTCACTTTTTCAAACAAAAACATATTTTTTTTAACAAAAAGTGGTTTAAACTCATGTATCTATATATTCATCTATTCATCTATCTATCCATCCATCCATCCATCCATCCATCACTCCATCACTCCATCCATCAATGTAACACAGGCCTAAAAAACATTCACTTTTTCAAACAAAAACATTTTTTTTAACAAAAACATTTTTTTTAACAAAAAGTTGTTTCAACTCATGTACCTATCTATCCATCCATCCATCCATCCATCCATCCATCCATCCATCCATCCATCCATCCATCCATCCATCCATCACTCCATCCATCAATCTATCTATAGAAATAGACACTTACCTGTCAGCATTGGTGCTGTTTCAGCACTCGTGCTGATATGCACGGCAAATGCAACCATTTTGCATTGACAGGTGAACAGCTGGGGGAAAACTCAAGTTCAGTTTGCGTCAGGGCGTCTGCATGGATGCAGGGTCAAAGGCCAAAGGCCTGGCACGCTACCTCACCTAACCAGCTAAACCTACCCACCACCTGCACAAAAAAACAGAAAACAAAACCAAAAAACACTGACCACTGGCGGGACCTACACAGACCCTACCCAAAATATACCAGGATAGACCACCCCTATATAAAATAACCCTAGATACAACAGCAATTTATAAAATAGACCCCTGTTAAAAAAAAACAAATCTAAAAAATAAAGTGCAGTACCGTGTCTACACACCTGGTGGCGCTAGAGGCGCACCAAACCACCACCAGTCGACTAGCCATACATCAATTACTATATAAACCAAGTTTCGTACAGATAAAACACACCGTTGCAGATATATGGACAGTTAAGATTCGGCCAATCAGATGCCCTTTATGCAAATGAGGGTGGTTACTAATGAGGGTGAAAGTCGTTTTTACCTCCCTACCTATATGCCATTTTAACCCTAACCTAACCATAGCCTCAAACTAACCCTAAACCCAAACTAACCATTAGTCCAAAGACTACTTTCAATATTTAACACAAAACAATAAAAAAATATGAACAAACAGTCGATCAAACTCATCTATCCATCTATCCATCTATCCATCTATCCATCTATCTATCCATCCATCCATCCATCACTCCATCACTCCATCACTCCATCCATCCATGTATAACACAGGCCTAAAAACATTCACTTTTTCAAACAAAAACTTTTTTTTTTTTAACAAAAAGTTGTTTAAACTCATGTATCTATATATTCATCTATTCATCTATCTATCTATTTATCTATCTATCCATCCATCCATCCATCCATCCATCCATCACTCCATCCATCCATGTATAACACAGGCCTAAAAACATTCACTTTTTCAAACAAAAACATATTTTTTTTAACAAAAAGTGGTTTAAACTCATGTATCTATATATTCATCTATTCATCTATCTATCCATCCATCCATCCATCCATCCATCACTCCATCACTCCATCCATCAATGTAACACAGGCCTAAAAAACATTCACTTTTTCAAACAAAAACATTTTTTTTAACAAAAACATTTTTTTTAACAAAAAGTTGTTTCAACTCATGTACCTATCTATCCATCCATCCATCCATCCATCCATCCATCCATCCATCCATCCATCCATCCATCCATCCATCCATCCATCACTCCATCCATCAATCTATCTATAGAAATAGACACTTACCTGTCAGCATTGGTGCTGTTTCAGCACTCGTGCTGATATGCACGGCAAATGCAACCATTTTGCATTGACAGGTGAACAGCTGGGGGAAAACTCAAGTTCAGTTTGCGTCAGGGCGTCTGCATGGATGCAGGGTCAAAGGCCAAAGGCCTGGCACGCTACCTCACCTAACCAGCTAAACCTACCCACCACCTGCACAAAAAAACAGAAAACAAAACCAAAAAACACTGACCACTGGCGGGACCTACACAGACCCTACCCAAAATATACCAGGATAGACCACCCCTATATAAAATAACCCTAGATACAACAGCAATTTATAAAATAGACCCCTGTTAAAAAAAAACAAATCTAAAAAATAAAGTGCAGTACCGTGTCTACACACCTGGTGGCGCTAGAGGCGCACCAAACCACCACCAGTCGACTAGCCATACATCAATTACTATATAAACCAAGTTTCGTACAGATAAAACACACCGTTGCAGATATATGGACAGTTAAGATTCGGCCAATCAGATGCCCTTTATGCAAATGAGGGTGGTTACTAATGAGGGTGAAAGTCGTTTTTACCTCCCTACCTATATGCCATTTTAACCCTAACCTAACCATAGCCTCAAACTAACCCTAAACCCAAACTAACCATTAGTCCAAAGACTACTTTCAATATTTAACACAAAACAATAAAAAAATATGAACAAACAGTCGATCAAACTCATCTATCCATCTATCCATCTATCCATCTATCCATCTATCTATCCATCCATCCATCCATCCATCACTCCATCACTCCATCACTCCATCCATCCATGTATAACACAGGCCTAAAAACATTCACTTTTTCAAACAAAAACTTTTTTTTTTTTAACAAAAAGTTGTTTAAACTCATGTATCTATATATTCATCTATTCATCTATCTATCTATCTATCCATCTATCCATCCATCCATCCATCCATCCATCACTCCATCCATCCATGTATAACACAGGCCTAAAAACATTCACTTTTTCAAACAAAAACATATTTTTTTTAACAAAAAGTGGTTTAAACTCATGTATCTATATATTCATCTATTCATCTATCTATCCATCCATCCATCCATCCATCCATCACTCCATCACTCCATCCATCAATGTAACACAGGCCTAAAAAACATTCACTTTTTCAAACAAAAACATTTTTTTTAACAAAAACATTTTTTTTAACAAAAAGTTGTTTCAACTCATGTACCTATCTATCCATCCATCCATCCATCCATCCATCCATCCATCCATCCATCCATCCATCCATCCATCCATCCATCCATCCATCACTCCATCCATCAATCTATCTATAGAAATAGACACTTACCTGTCAGCATTGGTGCTGTTTCAGCACTCGTGCTGATATGCACGGCAAATGCAACCATTTTGCATTGACAGGTGAACAGCTGGGGGAAAACTCAAGTTCAGTTTGCGTCAGGGCGTCTGCATGGATGCAGGGTCAAAGGCCAAAGGCCTGGCACGCTACCTCACCTAACCAGCTAAACCTACCCACCACCTGCACAAAAAAACAGAAAACAAAACCAAAAAACACTGACCACTGGCGGGACCTACACAGACCCTACCCAAAATATACCAGGATAGACCACCCCTATATAAAATAACCCTAGATACAACAGCAATTTATAAAATAGACCCCTGTTAAAAAAAAACAAATCTAAAAAATAAAGTGCAGTACCGTGTCTACACACCTGGTGGCGCTAGAGGCGCACCAAACCACCACCAGTCGACTAGCCATACATCAATTACTATATAAACCAAGTTTCGTACAGATAAAACACACCGTTGCAGATATATGGACAGTTAAGATTCGGCCAATCAGATGCCCTTTATGCAAATGAGGGTGGTTACTAATGAGGGTGAAAGTCGTTTTTACCTCCCTACCTATATGCCATTTTAACCCTAACCTAACCATAGCCCCAAACTAACCCTAAACCCAAACTAACCATTAGTCCAAAGACTACTTTCAATATTTAACACAAAACAATAAAAAAATATGAACAAACAGTCGATCAAACTCATCTATCCATCTATCCATCTATCCATCTATCCATCTATCTATCCATCCATCCATCCATCACTCCATCACTCCATCACTCCATCCATCCATGTATAACACAGGCCTAAAAACATTCACTTTTTCAAACAAAAACTTTTTTTTTTTTAACAAAAAGTTGTTTAAACTCATGTATCTATATATTCATCTATTCATCTATCTATCTATTTATCTATCTATCCATCCATCCATCCATCCATCCATCACTCCATCCATCCATGTATAACACAGGCCTAAAAACATTCACTTTTTCAAACAAAAACATATTTTTTTTAACAAAAAGTGGTTTAAACTCATGTATCTATATATTCATCTATTCATCTATCTATCCATCCATCCATCCATCCATCCATCACTCCATCACTCCATCCATCAATGTAACACAGGCCTAAAAAACATTCACTTTTTCAAACAAAAACATTTTTTTTAACAAAAACATTTTTTTTAACAAAAAGTTGTTTCAACTCATGTACCTATCTATCCATCCATCCATCCATCCATCCATCCATCCATCCATCCATCCATCCATCCATCCATCCATCCATCACTCCATCCATCAATCTATCTATAGAAATAGACACTTACCTGTCAGCATTGGTGCTGTTTCAGCACTCGTGCTGATATGCACGGCAAATGCAACCATTTTGCATTGACAGGTGAACAGCTGGGGGAAAACTCAAGTTCAGTTTGCGTCAGGGCGTCTGCATGGATGCAGGGTCAAAGGCCAAAGGCCTGGCACGCTACCTCACCTAACCAGCTAAACCTACCCACCACCTGCACAAAAAAACAGAAAACAAAACCAAAAAACACTGACCACTGGCGGGACCTACACAGACCCTACCCAAAATATACCAGGATAGACCACCCCTATATAAAATAACCCTAGATACAACAGCAATTTATAAAATAGACCCCTGTTAAAAAAAAACAAATCTAAAAAATAAAGTGCAGTACCGTGTCTACACACCTGGTGGCGCTAGAGGCGCACCAAACCACCACCAGTCGACTAGCCATACATCAATTACTATATAAACCAAGTTTCGTACAGATAAAACACACCGTTGCAGATATATGGACAGTTAAGATTCGGCCAATCAGATGCCCTTTATGCAAATGAGGGTGGTTACTAATGAGGGTGAAAGTCGTTTTTACCTCCCTACCTATATGCCATTTTAACCCTAACCTAACCATAGCCTCAAACTAACCCTAAACCCAAACTAACCATTAGTCCAAAGACTACTTTCAATATTTAACACAAAACAATAAAAAAATATGAACAAACAGTCGATCAAACTCATCTATCCATCTATCCATCTATCCATCTATCCATCTATCTATCCATCCATCCATCCATCACTCCATCACTCCATCACTCCATCCATCCATGTATAACACAGGCCTAAAAACATTCACTTTTTCAAACAAAAACTTTTTTTTTTTTAACAAAAAGTTGTTTAAACTCATGTATCTATATATTCATCTATTCATCTATCTATCTATTTATCTATCTATCCATCCATCCATCCATCCATCCATCACTCCATCCATCCATGTATAACACAGGCCTAAAAACATTCACTTTTTCAAACAAAAACATATTTTTTTTAACAAAAAGTGGTTTAAACTCATGTATCTATATATTCATCTATTCATCTATCTATCCATCCATCCATCCATCCATCCATCACTCCATCACTCCATCCATCAATGTAACACAGGCCTAAAAAACATTCACTTTTTCAAACAAAAACATTTTTTTTAACAAAAACATTTTTTTTAACAAAAAGTTGTTTCAACTCATGTACCTATCTATCCATCCATCCATCCATCCATCCATCCATCCATCCATCCATCCATCCATCCATCCATCACTCCATCCATCAATCTATCTATAGAAATAGACACTTACCTGTCAGCATTGGTGCTGTTTCAGCACTCGTGCTGATATGCACGGCAAATGCAACCATTTTGCATTGACAGGTGAACAGCTGGGGGAAAACTCAAGTTCAGTTTGCGTCAGGGCGTCTGCATGGATGCAGGGTCAAAGGCCAAAGGCCTGGCACGCTACCTCACCTAACCAGCTAAACCTACCCACCACCTGCACAAAAAAACAGAAAACAAAACCAAAAAACACTGACCACTGGCGGGACCTACACAGACCCTACCCAAAATATACCAGGATAGACCACCCCTATATAAAATAACCCTAGATACAACAGCAATTTATAAAATAGACCCCTGTTAAAAAAAAACAAATCTAAAAAATAAAGTGCAGTACCGTGTCTACACACCTGGTGGCGCTAGAGGCGCACCAAACCACCACCAGTCGACTAGCCATACATCAATTACTATATAAACCAAGTTTCGTACAGATAAAACACACCGTTGCAGATATATGGACAGTTAAGATTCGGCCAATCAGATGCCCTTTATGCAAATGAGGGTGGTTACTAATGAGGGTGAAAGTCGTTTTTACCTCCCTACCTATATGCCATTTTAACCCTAACCTAACCATAGCCTAACCTAACCATAGCCCCAAACTAACCCTAAACCCAAACTAACCATTAGTCCAAAGACTACTTTCAATATTTAACACAAAACAATAAAAAAATATGAACAAACAGTCGATCAAACTCATCTATCCATCTATCCATCTATCCATCTATCCATCTATCTATCCATCCATCCATCCATCCATCCATCACTCCATCACTCCATCCATCCATGTATAACACAGGCCTAAAAACATTCACTTTTTCAAACAAAAACTTTTTTTTTTTTAACAAAAAGTTGTTTAAACTCATGTATCTATATATTCATCTATTCATCTATCTATCTATTTATCTATCTATCCATCCATCCATCCATCCATCCATCACTCCATCCATCCATGTATAACACAGGCCTAAAAACATTCACTTTTTCAAACAAAAACATATTTTTTTTAACAAAAAGTGGTTTAAACTCATGTATCTATATATTCATCTATTCATCTATCTATCCATCCATCCATCCATCCATCCATCACTCCATCACTCCATCCATCAATGTAACACAGGCCTAAAAAACATTCACTTTTTCAAACAAAAACATTTTTTTTAACAAAAACATTTTTTTTAACAAAAAGTTGTTTCAACTCATGTACCTATCTATCCATCCATCCATCCATCCATCCATCCATCCATCCATCCATCCATCCATCCATCACTCCATCCATCAATCTATCTATAGAAATAGACACTTACCTGTCAGCATTGGTGCTGTTTCAGCACTCGTGCTGATATGCACGGCAAATGCAACCATTTTGCATTGACAGGTGAACAGCTGGGGGAAAACTCAAGTTCAGTTTGCGTCAGGGCGTCTGCATGGATGCAGGGTCAAAGGCCAAAGGCCTGGCACGCTACCTCACCTAACCAGCTAAACCTACCCACCACCTGCACAAAAAAACAGAAAACAAAACCAAAAAACACTGACCACTGGCGGGACCTACACAGACCCTACCCAAAATATACCAGGATAGACCACCCCTATATAAAATAACCCTAGATACAACAGCAATTTATAAAATAGACCCCTGTTAAAAAAAAACAAATCTAAAAAATAAAGTGCAGTACCGTGTCTACACACCTGGTGGCGCTAGAGGCGCACCAAACCACCACCAGTCGACTAGCCATACATCAATTACTATATAAACCAAGTTTCGTACAGATAAAACACACCGTTGCAGATATATGGACAGTTAAGATTCGGCCAATCAGATGCCCTTTATGCAAATGAGGGTGGTTACTAATGAGGGTGAAAGTCGTTTTTACCTCCCTACCTATATGCCATTTTAACCCTAACCTAACCATAGCCTCAAACTAACCCTAAACCCAAACTAACCATTAGTCCAAAGACTACTTTCAATATTTAACACAAAACAATAAAAAAATATGAACAAACAGTCGATCAAACTCATCTATCCATCTATCCATCTATCCATCTATCCATCTATCTATCCATCCATCCATCCATCACTCCATCACTCCATCACTCCATCCATCCATGTATAACACAGGCCTAAAAACATTCACTTTTTCAAACAAAAACTTTTTTTTTTTTAACAAAAAGTTGTTTAAACTCATGTATCTATATATTCATCTATTCATCTATCTATCTATTTATCTATCTATCCATCCATCCATCCATCCATCCATCCATCACTCCATCCATCCATGTATAACACAGGCCTAAAAACATTCACTTTTTCAAACAAAAACATATTTTTTTTAACAAAAAGTGGTTTAAACTCATGTATCTATATATTCATCTATTCATCTATCTATCCATCCATCCATCCATCCATCCATCACTCCATCACTCCATCCATCAATGTAACACAGGCCTAAAAAACATTCACTTTTTCAAACAAAAACATTTTTTTTAACAAAAACATTTTTTTTAACAAAAAGTTGTTTCAACTCATGTACCTATCTATCCATCCATCCATCCATCCATCCATCCATCCATCCATCCATCCATCCATCCATCCATCCATCCATCCATCACTCCATCCATCAATCTATCTATAGAAATAGACACTTACCTGTCAGCATTGGTGCTGTTTCAGCACTCGTGCTGATATGCACGGCAAATGCAACCATTTTGCATTGACAGGTGAACAGCTGGGGGAAAACTCAAGTTCAGTTTGCGTCAGGGCGTCTGCATGGATGCAGGGTCAAAGGCCAAAGGCCTGGCACGCTACCTCACCTAACCAGCTAAACCTACCCACCACCTGCACAAAAAAACAGAAAACAAAACCAAAAAACACTGACCACTGGCGGGACCTACACAGACCCTACCCAAAATATACCAGGATAGACCACCCCTATATAAAATAACCCTAGATACAACAGCAATTTATAAAATAGACCCCTGTTAAAAAAAAACAAATCTAAAAAATAAAGTGCAGTACCGTGTCTACACACCTGGTGGCGCTAGAGGCGCACCAAACCACCACCAGTCGACTAGCCATACATCAATTACTATATAAACCAAGTTTCGTACAGATAAAACACACCGTTGCAGATATATGGACAGTTAAGATTCGGCCAATCAGATGCCCTTTATGCAAATGAGGGTGGTTACTAATGAGGGTGAAAGTCGTTTTTACCTCCCTACCTATATGCCATTTTAACCCTAACCTAACCATAGCCTCAAACTAACCCTAAACCCAAACTAACCATTAGTCCAAAGACTACTTTCAATATTTAACACAAAACAATAAAAAAATATGAACAAACAGTCGATCAAACTCATCTATCCATCTATCCATCTATCCATCTATCCATCTATCTATCCATCCATCCATCCATCCATCACTCCATCACTCCATCACTCCATCCATCCATGTATAACACAGGCCTAAAAACATTCACTTTTTCAAACAAAAACTTTTTTTTTTTTAACAAAAAGTTGTTTAAACTCATGTATCTATATATTCATCTATTCATCTATCTATCTATCTATCCATCTATCCATCCATCCATCCATCCATCCATCACTCCATCCATCCATGTATAACACAGGCCTAAAAACATTCACTTTTTCAAACAAAAACATATTTTTTTTAACAAAAAGTGGTTTAAACTCATGTATCTATATATTCATCTATTCATCTATCTATCCATCCATCCATCCATCCATCCATCACTCCATCACTCCATCCATCAATGTAACACAGGCCTAAAAAACATTCACTTTTTCAAACAAAAACATTTTTTTTAACAAAAACATTTTTTTTAACAAAAAGTTGTTTCAACTCATGTACCTATCTATCCATCCATCCATCCATCCATCCATCCATCCATCCATCCATCCATCCATCCATCCATCCATCCATCCATCCATCACTCCATCCATCAATCTATCTATAGAAATAGACACTTACCTGTCAGCATTGGTGCTGTTTCAGCACTCGTGCTGATATGCACGGCAAATGCAACCATTTTGCATTGACAGGTGAACAGCTGGGGGAAAACTCAAGTTCAGTTTGCGTCAGGGCGTCTGCATGGATGCAGGGTCAAAGGCCAAAGGCCTGGCACGCTACCTCACCTAACCAGCTAAACCTACCCACCACCTGCACAAAAAAACAGAAAACAAAACCAAAAAACACTGACCACTGGCGGGACCTACACAGACCCTACCCAAAATATACCAGGATAGACCACCCCTATATAAAATAACCCTAGATACAACAGCAATTTATAAAATAGACCCCTGTTAAAAAAAAACAAATCTAAAAAATAAAGTGCAGTACCGTGTCTACACACCTGGTGGCGCTAGAGGCGCACCAAACCACCACCAGTCGACTAGCCATACATCAATTACTATATAAACCAAGTTTCGTACAGATAAAACACACCGTTGCAGATATATGGACAGTTAAGATTCGGCCAATCAGATGCCCTTTATGCAAATGAGGGTGGTTACTAATGAGGGTGAAAGTCGTTTTTACCTCCCTACCTATATGCCATTTTAACCCTAACCTAACCATAGCCCCAAACTAACCCTAAACCCAAACTAACCATTAGTCCAAAGACTACTTTCAATATTTAACACAAAACAATAAAAAAATATGAACAAACAGTCGATCAAACTCATCTATCCATCTATCCATCTATCCATCTATCCATCTATCTATCCATCCATCCATCCATCACTCCATCACTCCATCACTCCATCCATCCATGTATAACACAGGCCTAAAAACATTCACTTTTTCAAACAAAAACTTTTTTTTTTTTAACAAAAAGTTGTTTAAACTCATGTATCTATATATTCATCTATTCATCTATCTATCTATTTATCTATCTATCCATCCATCCATCCATCCATCCATCACTCCATCCATCCATGTATAACACAGGCCTAAAAACATTCACTTTTTCAAACAAAAACATATTTTTTTTAACAAAAAGTGGTTTAAACTCATGTATCTATATATTCATCTATTCATCTATCTATCCATCCATCCATCCATCCATCCATCACTCCATCACTCCATCCATCAATGTAACACAGGCCTAAAAAACATTCACTTTTTCAAACAAAAACATTTTTTTTAACAAAAACATTTTTTTTAACAAAAAGTTGTTTCAACTCATGTACCTATCTATCCATCCATCCATCCATCCATCCATCCATCCATCCATCCATCCATCCATCCATCCATCCATCCATCACTCCATCCATCAATCTATCTATAGAAATAGACACTTACCTGTCAGCATTGGTGCTGTTTCAGCACTCGTGCTGATATGCACGGCAAATGCAACCATTTTGCATTGACAGGTGAACAGCTGGGGGAAAACTCAAGTTCAGTTTGCGTCAGGGCGTCTGCATGGATGCAGGGTCAAAGGCCAAAGGCCTGGCACGCTACCTCACCTAACCAGCTAAACCTACCCACCACCTGCACAAAAAAACAGAAAACAAAACCAAAAAACACTGACCACTGGCGGGACCTACACAGACCCTACCCAAAATATACCAGGATAGACCACCCCTATATAAAATAACCCTAGATACAACAGCAATTTATAAAATAGACCCCTGTTAAAAAAAAACAAATCTAAAAAATAAAGTGCAGTACCGTGTCTACACACCTGGTGGCGCTAGAGGCGCACCAAACCACCACCAGTCGACTAGCCATACATCAATTACTATATAAACCAAGTTTCGTACAGATAAAACACACCGTTGCAGATATATGGACAGTTAAGATTCGGCCAATCAGATGCCCTTTATGCAAATGAGGGTGGTTACTAATGAGGGTGAAAGTCGTTTTTACCTCCCTACCTATATGCCATTTTAACCCTAACCTAACCATAGCCTCAAACTAACCCTAAACCCAAACTAACCATTAGTCCAAAGACTACTTTCAATATTTAACACAAAACAATAAAAAAATATGAACAAACAGTCGATCAAACTCATCTATCCATCTATCCATCTATCCATCTATCCATCTATCTATCCATCCATCCATCCATCACTCCATCACTCCATCACTCCATCCATCCATGTATAACACAGGCCTAAAAACATTCACTTTTTCAAACAAAAACTTTTTTTTTTTTAACAAAAAGTTGTTTAAACTCATGTATCTATATATTCATCTATTCATCTATCTATCTATTTATCTATCTATCCATCCATCCATCCATCCATCCATCACTCCATCCATCCATGTATAACACAGGCCTAAAAACATTCACTTTTTCAAACAAAAACATATTTTTTTTAACAAAAAGTGGTTTAAACTCATGTATCTATATATTCATCTATTCATCTATCTATCCATCCATCCATCCATCCATCCATCACTCCATCACTCCATCCATCAATGTAACACAGGCCTAAAAAACATTCACTTTTTCAAACAAAAACATTTTTTTTAACAAAAACATTTTTTTTAACAAAAAGTTGTTTCAACTCATGTACCTATCTATCCATCCATCCATCCATCCATCCATCCATCCATCCATCCATCCATCCATCCATCCATCACTCCATCCATCAATCTATCTATAGAAATAGACACTTACCTGTCAGCATTGGTGCTGTTTCAGCACTCGTGCTGATATGCACGGCAAATGCAACCATTTTGCATTGACAGGTGAACAGCTGGGGGAAAACTCAAGTTCAGTTTGCGTCAGGGCGTCTGCATGGATGCAGGGTCAAAGGCCAAAGGCCTGGCACGCTACCTCACCTAACCAGCTAAACCTACCCACCACCTGCACAAAAAAACAGAAAACAAAACCAAAAAACACTGACCACTGGCGGGACCTACACAGACCCTACCCAAAATATACCAGGATAGACCACCCCTATATAAAATAACCCTAGATACAACAGCAATTTATAAAATAGACCCCTGTTAAAAAAAAACAAATCTAAAAAATAAAGTGCAGTACCGTGTCTACACACCTGGTGGCGCTAGAGGCGCACCAAACCACCACCAGTCGACTAGCCATACATCAATTACTATATAAACCAAGTTTCGTACAGATAAAACACACCGTTGCAGATATATGGACAGTTAAGATTCGGCCAATCAGATGCCCTTTATGCAAATGAGGGTGGTTACTAATGAGGGTGAAAGTCGTTTTTACCTCCCTACCTATATGCCATTTTAACCCTAACCTAACCATAGCCTAACCTAACCATAGCCCCAAACTAACCCTAAACCCAAACTAACCATTAGTCCAAAGACTACTTTCAATATTTAACACAAAACAATAAAAAAATATGAACAAACAGTCGATCAAACTCATCTATCCATCTATCCATCTATCCATCTATCCATCTATCTATCCATCCATCCATCCATCCATCCATCACTCCATCACTCCATCCATCCATGTATAACACAGGCCTAAAAACATTCACTTTTTCAAACAAAAACTTTTTTTTTTTTAACAAAAAGTTGTTTAAACTCATGTATCTATATATTCATCTATTCATCTATCTATCTATTTATCTATCTATCCATCCATCCATCCATCCATCCATCACTCCATCCATCCATGTATAACACAGGCCTAAAAACATTCACTTTTTCAAACAAAAACATATTTTTTTTAACAAAAAGTGGTTTAAACTCATGTATCTATATATTCATCTATTCATCTATCTATCCATCCATCCATCCATCCATCCATCACTCCATCACTCCATCCATCAATGTAACACAGGCCTAAAAAACATTCACTTTTTCAAACAAAAACATTTTTTTTAACAAAAACATTTTTTTTAACAAAAAGTTGTTTCAACTCATGTACCTATCTATCCATCCATCCATCCATCCATCCATCCATCCATCCATCCATCCATCCATCCATCACTCCATCCATCAATCTATCTATAGAAATAGACACTTACCTGTCAGCATTGGTGCTGTTTCAGCACTCGTGCTGATATGCACGGCAAATGCAACCATTTTGCATTGACAGGTGAACAGCTGGGGGAAAACTCAAGTTCAGTTTGCGTCAGGGCGTCTGCATGGATGCAGGGTCAAAGGCCAAAGGCCTGGCACGCTACCTCACCTAACCAGCTAAACCTACCCACCACCTGCACAAAAAAACAGAAAACAAAACCAAAAAACACTGACCACTGGCGGGACCTACACAGACCCTACCCAAAATATACCAGGATAGACCACCCCTATATAAAATAACCCTAGATACAACAGCAATTTATAAAATAGACCCCTGTTAAAAAAAAACAAATCTAAAAAATAAAGTGCAGTACCGTGTCTACACACCTGGTGGCGCTAGAGGCGCACCAAACCACCACCAGTCGACTAGCCATACATCAATTACTATATAAACCAAGTTTCGTACAGATAAAACACACCGTTGCAGATATATGGACAGTTAAGATTCGGCCAATCAGATGCCCTTTATGCAAATGAGGGTGGTTACTAATGAGGGTGAAAGTCGTTTTTACCTCCCTACCTATATGCCATTTTAACCCTAACCTAACCATAGCCTCAAACTAACCCTAAACCCAAACTAACCATTAGTCCAAAGACTACTTTCAATATTTAACACAAAACAATAAAAAAATATGAACAAACAGTCGATCAAACTCATCTATCCATCTATCCATCTATCCATCTATCCATCTATCTATCCATCCATCCATCCATCACTCCATCACTCCATCACTCCATCCATCCATGTATAACACAGGCCTAAAAACATTCACTTTTTCAAACAAAAACTTTTTTTTTTTTAACAAAAAGTTGTTTAAACTCATGTATCTATATATTCATCTATTCATCTATCTATCTATTTATCTATCTATCCATCCATCCATCCATCCATCCATCCATCACTCCATCCATCCATGTATAACACAGGCCTAAAAACATTCACTTTTTCAAACAAAAACATATTTTTTTTAACAAAAAGTGGTTTAAACTCATGTATCTATATATTCATCTATTCATCTATCTATCCATCCATCCATCCATCCATCCATCACTCCATCACTCCATCCATCAATGTAACACAGGCCTAAAAAACATTCACTTTTTCAAACAAAAACATTTTTTTTAACAAAAACATTTTTTTTAACAAAAAGTTGTTTCAACTCATGTACCTATCTATCCATCCATCCATCCATCCATCCATCCATCCATCCATCCATCCATCCATCCATCCATCCATCCATCCATCCATCCATCCATCACTCCATCCATCAATCTATCTATAGAAATAGACACTTACCTGTCAGCATTGGTGCTGTTTCAGCACTCGTGCTGATATGCACGGCAAATGCAACCATTTTGCATTGACAGGTGAACAGCTGGGGGAAAACTCAAGTTCAGTTTGCGTCAGGGCGTCTGCATGGATGCAGGGTCAAAGGCCAAAGGCCTGGCACGCTACCTCACCTAACCAGCTAAACCTACCCACCACCTGCACAAAAAAAACAGAAAACAAAACCAAAAAACACTGACCACTGGCGGGACCTACACAGACCCTACCCAAAATATACCAGGATAGACCACCCCTATATAAAATAACCCTAGATACAACAGCAATTTATAAAATAGACCCCTGTTAAAAAAAAACAAATCTAAAAAATAAAGTGCAGTACCGTGTCTACACACCTGGTGGCGCTAGAGGCGCACCAAACCACCACCAGTCGACTAGCCATACATCAATTACTATATAAACCAAGTTTCGTACAGATAAAACACACCGTTGCAGATATATGGACAGTTAAGATTCGGCCAATCAGATGCCCTTTATGCAAATGAGGGTGGTTACTAATGAGGGTGAAAGTCGTTTTTACCTCCCTACCTATATGCCATTTTAACCCTAACCTAACCATAGCCTCAAACTAACCCTAAACCCAAACTAACCATTAGTCCAAAGACTACTTTCAATATTTAACACAAAACAATAAAAAAATATGAACAAACAGTCGATCAAACTCATCTATCCATCTATCCATCTATCCATCTATCCATCTATCTATCCATCCATCCATCCATCACTCCATCACTCCATCACTCCATCCATCCATGTATAACACAGGCCTAAAAACATTCACTTTTTCAAACAAAAACTTTTTTTTTTTTAACAAAAAGTTGTTTAAACTCATGTATCTATATATTCATCTATTCATCTATCTATCTATTTATCTATCTATCCATCCATCCATCCATCCATCCATCACTCCATCCATCCATGTATAACACAGGCCTAAAAACATTCACTTTTTCAAACAAAAACATATTTTTTTTAACAAAAAGTGGTTTAAACTCATGTATCTATATATTCATCTATTCATCTATCTATCCATCCATCCATCCATCCATCCATCACTCCATCACTCCATCCATCAATGTAACACAGGCCTAAAAAACATTCACTTTTTCAAACAAAAACATTTTTTTTAACAAAAACATTTTTTTTAACAAAAAGTTGTTTCAACTCATGTACCTATCTATCCATCCATCCATCCATCCATCCATCCATCCATCCATCCATCCATCCATCCATCACTCCATCCATCAATCTATCTATAGAAATAGACACTTACCTGTCAGCATTGGTGCTGTTTCAGCACTCGTGCTGATATGCACGGCAAATGCAACCATTTTGCATTGACAGGTGAACAGCTGGGGGAAAACTCAAGTTCAGTTTGCGTCAGGGCGTCTGCATGGATGCAGGGTCAAAGGCCAAAGGCCTGGCACGCTACCTCACCTAACCAGCTAAACCTACCCACCACCTGCACAAAAAAACAGAAAACAAAACCAAAAAACACTGACCACTGGCGGGACCTACACAGACCCTACCCAAAATATACCAGGATAGACCACCCCTATATAAAATAACCCTAGATACAACAGCAATTTATAAAATAGACCCCTGTTAAAAAAAAACAAATCTAAAAAATAAAGTGCAGTACCGTGTCTACACACCTGGTGGCGCTAGAGGCGCACCAAACCACCACCAGTCGACTAGCCATACATCAATTACTATATAAACCAAGTTTCGTACAGATAAAACACACCGTTGCAGATATATGGACAGTTAAGATTCGGCCAATCAGATGCCCTTTATGCAAATGAGGGTGGTTACTAATGAGGGTGAAAGTCGTTTTTACCTCCCTACCTAACCCTAACCCTAACCCTAACCCTAACCCTAACCTAACCCTAACCCTAACCCTAACCCTAACCCTAACTCTAACTCTAACCCTAACCCTAACCCTAACCTAACCCTAACCCTAACCTAACCCTAACCCTAACCCTAACACTCTAACCCTAACCCTAACCCTAACCCAAAAAACACTGACCACTGGCGGGACCTACACAGACCCTACCCAAAATATACCAGGATAGACCACCCCTATATAAAATAACCCTAGATACAACAGCAATTTATAAAATAGACCCCTGTTAAAAAAAAACAAATCTAAAAAATAAAGTGCAGTACCGTGTCTACACACCTGGTGGCGCTAGAGGCGCACCAAACCACCACCAGTCGACTAGCCATACATCAATTACTATATAAACCAAGTTTCGTACAGATAAAACACACCGTTGCAGATATATGGACAGTTAAGATTCGGCCAATCAGATGCCCTTTATGCAAATGAGGGTGGTTACTAATGAGGGTGAAAGTCGTTTTTACCTCCCTACCTATATGCCATTTTAACCCTAACCTAACCATAGCCCCAAACTAACCCTAAACCCAAACTAACCATTAGTCCAAAGACTACTTTCAATATTTAACACAAAACAATAAAAAAATATGAACAAACAGTCGATCAAACTCATCTATCCATCTATCCATCTATCCATCTATCCATCTATCCATCTATCTATCCATCCATCCATCCATCACTCCATCACTCCATCACTCCATCCATCCATGTATAACACAGGCCTAAAAACATTCACTTTTTCAAACAAAAACTTTTTTTTTTTTAACAAAAAGTTGTTTAAACTCATGTATCTATATATTCATCTATTCATCTATCTATCTATTTATCTATCTATCCATCCATCCATCCATCCATCCATCCATCACTCCATCACTCCATCCATCCATGTATAACACAGGCCTAAAAACATTCACTTTTTCAAACAAAAACATATTTTTTTTAACAAAAAGTGGTTTAAACTCATGTATCTATATATTCATCTATTCATCTATCTATCCATCCATCCATCCATCCATCCATCACTCCATCACTCCATCCATCAATGTAACACAGGCCTAAAAAACATTCACTTTTTCAAACAAAAACATTTTTTTTAACAAAAACATTTTTTTTAACAAAAAGTTGTTTCAACTCATGTACCTATCTATCCATCCATCCATCCATCCATCCATCCATCCATCCATCCATCACTCCATCCATCAATCTATCTATAGAAATAGACACTTACCTGTCAGCATTGGTGCTGTTTCAGCACTCGTGCTGATATGCACGGCAAATGCAACCATTTTGCATTGACAGGTGAACAGCTGGGGGAAAACTCAAGTTCAGTTTGCGTCAGGGCGTCTGCATGGATGCAGGGTCAAAGGCCAAAGGCCTGGCACGCTACCTCACCTAACCAGCTAAACCTACCCACCACCTGCACAAAAAAACAGAAAACAAAACCAAAAAACACTGACCACTGGCGGGACCTACACAGACCCTACCCAAAATATACCAGGATAGACCACCCCTATATAAAATAACCCTAGATACAACAGCAATTTATAAAATAGACCCCTGTTAAAAAAAAACAAATCTAAAAAATAAAGTGCAGTACCGTGTCTACACACCTGGTGGCGCTAGAGGCGCACCAAACCACCACCAGTCGACTAGCCATACATCAATTACTATATAAACCAAGTTTCGTACAGATAAAACACACCGTTGCAGATATATGGACAGTTAAGATTCGGCCAATCAGATGCCCTTTATGCAAATGAGGGTGGTTACTAATGAGGGTGAAAGTCGTTTTTACCTCCCTACCTATATGCCATTTTAACCCTAACCTAACCATAGCCTAACCTAACCATAGCCCCAAACTAACCCTAAACCCAAACTAACCATTAGTCCAAAGACTACTTTCAATATTTAACACAAAACAATAAAAAAATATGAACAAACAGTCGATCAAACTCATCTATCCATCTATCCATCTATCCATCTATCCATCTATCTATCCATCCATCCATCCATCCATCCATCACTCCATCACTCCATCCATCCATGTATAACACAGGCCTAAAAACATTCACTTTTTCAAACAAAAACTTTTTTTTTTTTAACAAAAAGTTGTTTAAACTCATGTATCTATATATTCATCTATTCATCTATCTATCTATTTATCTATCTATCCATCCATCCATCCATCCATCCATCACTCCATCCATCCATGTATAACACAGGCCTAAAAACATTCACTTTTTCAAACAAAAACATATTTTTTTTAACAAAAAGTGGTTTAAACTCATGTATCTATATATTCATCTATTCATCTATCTATCCATCCATCCATCCATCCATCCATCACTCCATCACTCCATCCATCAATGTAACACAGGCCTAAAAAACATTCACTTTTTCAAACAAAAACATTTTTTTTAACAAAAACATTTTTTTTAACAAAAAGTTGTTTCAACTCATGTACCTATCTATCCATCCATCCATCCATCCATCCATCCATCCATCCATCCATCCATCCATCCATCCATCCATCAATCTATCTATAGAAATAGACACTTACCTGTCAGCATTGGTGCTGTTTCAGCACTCGTGCTGATATGCACGGCAAATGCAACCATTTTGCATTGACAGGTGAACAGCTGGGGGAAAACTCAAGTTCAGTTTGCGTCAGGGCGTCTGCATGGATGCAGGGTCAAAGGCCAAAGGCCTGGCACGCTACCTCACCTAACCAGCTAAACCTACCCACCACCTGCACAAAAAAACAGAAAACAAAACCAAAAAACACTGACCACTGGCGGGACCTACACAGACCCTACCCAAAATATACCAGGATAGACCACCCCTATATAAAATAACCCTAGATACAACAGCAATTTATAAAATAGACCCCTGTTAAAAAAAAACAAATCTAAAAAATAAAGTGCAGTACCGTGTCTACACACCTGGTGGCGCTAGAGGCGCACCAAACCACCACCAGTCGACTAGCCATACATCAATTACTATATAAACCAAGTTTCGTACAGATAAAACACACCGTTGCAGATATATGGACAGTTAAGATTCGGCCAATCAGATGCCCTTTATGCAAATGAGGGTGGTTACTAATGAGGGTGAAAGTCGTTTTTACCTCCCTACCTATATGCCATTTTAACCCTAACCTAACCATAGCCTCAAACTAACCCTAAACCCAAACTAACCATTAGTCCAAAGACTACTTTCAATATTTAACACAAAACAATAAAAAAATATGAACAAACAGTCGATCAAACTCATCTATCCATCTATCCATCTATCCATCTATCCATCTATCTATCCATCCATCCATCCATCACTCCATCACTCCATCACTCCATCCATCCATGTATAACACAGGCCTAAAAACATTCACTTTTTCAAACAAAAACTTTTTTTTTTTTAACAAAAAGTTGTTTAAACTCATGTATCTATATATTCATCTATTCATCTATCTATCTATTTATCTATCTATCCATCCATCCATCCATCCATCCATCCATCACTCCATCCATCCATGTATAACACAGGCCTAAAAACATTCACTTTTTCAAACAAAAACATATTTTTTTTAACAAAAAGTGGTTTAAACTCATGTATCTATATATTCATCTATTCATCTATCTATCCATCCATCCATCCATCCATCCATCACTCCATCACTCCATCCATCAATGTAACACAGGCCTAAAAAACATTCACTTTTTCAAACAAAAACATTTTTTTTAACAAAAACATTTTTTTTAACAAAAAGTTGTTTCAACTCATGTACCTATCTATCCATCCATCCATCCATCCATCCATCCATCCATCCATCCATCCATCCATCCATCCATCCATCCATCACTCCATCCATCAATCTATCTATAGAAATAGACACTTACCTGTCAGCATTGGTGCTGTTTCAGCACTCGTGCTGATATGCACGGCAAATGCAACCATTTTGCATTGACAGGTGAACAGCTGGGGGAAAACTCAAGTTCAGTTTGCGTCAGGGCGTCTGCATGGATGCAGGGTCAAAGGCCAAAGGCCTGGCACGCTACCTCACCTAACCAGCTAAACCTACCCACCACCTGCACAAAAAAACAGAAAACAAAACCAAAAAACACTGACCACTGGCGGGACCTACACAGACCCTACCCAAAATATACCAGGATAGACCACCCCTATATAAAATAACCCTAGATACAACAGCAATTTATAAAATAGACCCCTGTTAAAAAAAAACAAATCTAAAAAATAAAGTGCAGTACCGTGTCTACACACCTGGTGGCGCTAGAGGCGCACCAAACCACCACCAGTCGACTAGCCATACATCAATTACTATATAAACCAAGTTTCGTACAGATAAAACACACCGTTGCAGATATATGGACAGTTAAGATTCGGCCAATCAGATGCCCTTTATGCAAATGAGGGTGGTTACTAATGAGGGTGAAAGTCGTTTTTACCTCCCTACCTATATGCCATTTTAACCCTAACCTAACCATAGCCCCAAACTAACCCTAAACCCAAACTAACCATTAGTCCAAAGACTACTTTCAATATTTAACACAAAACAATAAAAAAATATGAACAAACAGTCGATCAAACTCATCTATCCATCTATCCATCTATCCATCTATCCATCTATCTATCCATCCATCCATCCATCACTCCATCACTCCATCACTCCATCCATCCATGTATAACACAGGCCTAAAAACATTCACTTTTTCAAACAAAAACTTTTTTTTTTTTAACAAAAAGTTGTTTAAACTCATGTATCTATATATTCATCTATTCATCTATCTATCTATTTATCTATCTATCCATCCATCCATCCATCCATCCATCCATCACTCCATCCATCCATGTATAACACAGGCCTAAAAACATTCACTTTTTCAAACAAAAACATATTTTTTTTAACAAAAAGTGGTTTAAACTCATGTATCTATATATTCATCTATTCATCTATCTATCCATCCATCCATCCATCCATCCATCACTCCATCACTCCATCCATCAATGTAACACAGGCCTAAAAAACATTCACTTTTTCAAACAAAAACATTTTTTTTAACAAAAACATTTTTTTTAACAAAAAGTTGTTTCAACTCATGTACCTATCTATCCATCCATCCATCCATCCATCCATCCATCCATCCATCCATCCATCCATCCATCCATCCATCAATCTATCTATAGAAATAGACACTTACCTGTCAGCATTGGTGCTGTTTCAGCACTCGTGCTGATATGCACGGCAAATGCAACCATTTTGCATTGACAGGTGAACAGCTGGGGGAAAACTCAAGTTCAGTTTGCGTCAGGGCGTCTGCATGGATGCAGGGTCAAAGGCCAAAGGCCTGGCACGCTACCTCACCTAACCAGCTAAACCTACCCACCACCTGCACAAAAAAACAGAAAACAAAACCAAAAAACACTGACCACTGGCGGGACCTACACAGACCCTACCCAAAATATACCAGGATAGACCACCCCTATATAAAATAACCCTAGATACAACAGCAATTTATAAAATAGACCCCTGTTAAAAAAAAACAAATCTAAAAAATAAAGTGCAGTACCGTGTCTACACACCTGGTGGCGCTAGAGGCGCACCAAACCACCACCAGTCGACTAGCCATACATCAATTACTATATAAACCAAGTTTCGTACAGATAAAACACACCGTTGCAGATATATGGACAGTTAAGATTCGGCCAATCAGATGCCCTTTATGCAAATGAGGGTGGTTACTAATGAGGGTGAAAGTCGTTTTTACCTCCCTACCTATATGCCATTTTAACCCTAACCTAACCATAGCCCCAAACTAACCCTAAACCCAAACTAACCATTAGTCCAAAGACTACTTTCAATATTTAACACAAAACAATAAAAAAATATGAACAAACAGTCGATCAAACTCATCTATCCATCTATCCATCTATCCATCTATCCATCTATCTATCCATCCATCCATCCATCACTCCATCACTCCATCACTCCATCCATCCATGTATAACACAGGCCTAAAAACATTCACTTTTTCAAACAAAAACTTTTTTTTTTTTAACAAAAAGTTGTTTAAACTCATGTATCTATATATTCATCTATTCATCTATCTATCTATTTATCTATCTATCCATCCATCCATCCATCCATCCATCCATCACTCCATCCATCCATGTATAACACAGGCCTAAAAACATTCACTTTTTCAAACAAAAACATATTTTTTTTAACAAAAAGTGGTTTAAACTCATGTATCTATATATTCATCTATTCATCTATCTATCCATCCATCCATCCATCCATCCATCACTCCATCACTCCATCCATCAATGTAACACAGGCCTAAAAAACATTCACTTTTTCAAACAAAAACATTTTTTTTAACAAAAACATTTTTTTTAACAAAAAGTTGTTTCAACTCATGTACCTATCTATCCATCCATCCATCCATCCATCCATCCATCCATCCATCCATCCATCCATCCATCCATCCATCAATCTATCTATAGAAATAGACACTTACCTGTCAGCATTGGTGCTGTTTCAGCACTCGTGCTGATATGCACGGCAAATGCAACCATTTTGCATTGACAGGTGAACAGCTGGGGGAAAACTCAAGTTCAGTTTGCGTCAGGGCGTCTGCATGGATGCAGGGTCAAAGGCCAAAGGCCTGGCACGCTACCTCACCTAACCAGCTAAACCTACCCACCACCTGCACAAAAAAACAGAAAACAAAACCAAAAAACACTGACCACTGGCGGGACCTACACAGACCCTACCCAAAATATACCAGGATAGACCACCCCTATATAAAATAACCCTAGATACAACAGCAATTTATAAAATAGACCCCTGTTAAAAAAAAACAAATCTAAAAAATAAAGTGCAGTACCGTGTCTACACACCTGGTGGCGCTAGAGGCGCACCAAACCACCACCAGTCGACTAGCCATACATCAATTACTATATAAACCAAGTTTCGTACAGATAAAACACACCGTTGCAGATATATGGACAGTTAAGATTCGGCCAATCAGATGCCCTTTATGCAAATGAGGGTGGTTACTAATGAGGGTGAAAGTCGTTTTTACCTCCCTACCTATATGCCATTTTAACCCTAACCTAACCATAGCCCCAAACTAACCCTAAACCCAAACTAACCATTAGTCCAAAGACTACTTTCAATATTTAACACAAAACAATAAAAAAATATGAACAAACAGTCGATCAAACTCATCTATCCATCTATCCATCTATCCATCTATCCATCTATCTATCCATCCATCCATCCATCACTCCATCACTCCATCACTCCATCCATCCATGTATAACACAGGCCTAAAAACATTCACTTTTTCAAACAAAAACTTTTTTTTTTTTAACAAAAAGTTGTTTAAACTCATGTATCTATATATTCATCTATTCATCTATCTATCTATTTATCTATCTATCCATCCATCCATCCATCCATCCATCCATCACTCCATCCATCCATGTATAACACAGGCCTAAAAACATTCACTTTTTCAAACAAAAACATATTTTTTTTAACAAAAAGTGGTTTAAACTCATGTATCTATATATTCATCTATTCATCTATCTATCCATCCATCCATCCATCCATCCATCACTCCATCACTCCATCCATCAATGTAACACAGGCCTAAAAAACATTCACTTTTTCAAACAAAAACATTTTTTTTAACAAAAACATTTTTTTTAACAAAAAGTTGTTTCAACTCATGTACCTATCTATCCATCCATCCATCCATCCATCCATCCATCCATCCATCCATCCATCCATCCATCCATCCATCCATCAATCTATCTATAGAAATAGACACTTACCTGTCAGCATTGGTGCTGTTTCAGCACTCGTGCTGATATGCACGGCAAATGCAACCATTTTGCATTGACAGGTGAACAGCTGGGGGAAAACTCAAGTTCAGTTTGCGTCAGGGCGTCTGCATGGATGCAGGGTCAAAGGCCAAAGGCCTGGCACGCTACCTCACCTAACCAGCTAAACCTACCCACCACCTGCACAAAAAAACAGAAAACAAAACCAAAAAACACTGACCACTGGCGGGACCTACACAGACCCTACCCAAAATATACCAGGATAGACCACCCCTATATAAAATAACCCTAGATACAACAGCAATTTATAAAATAGACCCCTGTTAAAAAAAAACAAATCTAAAAAATAAAGTGCAGTACCGTGTCTACACACCTGGTGGCGCTAGAGGCGCACCAAACCACCACCAGTCGACTAGCCATACATCAATTACTATATAAACCAAGTTTCGTACAGATAAAACACACCGTTGCAGATATATGGACAGTTAAGATTCGGCCAATCAGATGCCCTTTATGCAAATGAGGGTGGTTACTAATGAGGGTGAAAGTCGTTTTTACCTCCCTACCTATATGCCATTTTAACCCTAACCTAACCATAGCCCCAAACTAACCCTAAACCCAAACTAACCATTAGTCCAAAGACTACTTTCAATATTTAACACAAAACAATAAAAAAATATGAACAAACAGTCGATCAAACTCATCTATCCATCTATCCATCTATCCATCTATCCATCTATCTATCCATCCATCCATCCATCACTCCATCACTCCATCCATCCATGTATAACACAGGCCTAAAAACATTCACTTTTTCAAACAAAAACATATTTTTTTTAACAAAAAGTGGTTTAAACTCATGTATCTATATATTCATCTATTCATCTATCTATCCATCCATCCATCCATCCATCCATCACTCCATCACTCCATCCATCAATGTAACACAGGCCTAAAAAACATTCACTTTTTCAAACAAAAACATTTTTTTTAACAAAAACATTTTTTTTAACAAAAAGTTGTTTAAACTCATGTACCTATCTATCCATCCATCCATCCATCCATCCATCCATCCATCCATCACTCCATCCATCAATCTATCTATAGAAATAGACACTTACCT